>NC_043703.1:83354294-83384782 GCF_006229205.1 Suricata suricatta | reverse complement strand
CAGTTTGAGACAGTCCAGATTGAGAGTGGGGGTCGTCAGTTCCGGTGGCGCCTGGATCTGTTATCTGGCCTGCAATAAAATGGCCGCTGGTGCTTTTCAAATGGCTCGGGTCATCCCAGGTTTGCTGGTGGGGCTTGTCAGTGCTCGCGGCTCTCCACAGCAAAGTGGCTGCTCAGTTGCTTTCCCATGGCAAATCTTACACACTCTACCAATTTTTCTTTAAATATAATTAATTGTCAAATTGGCTAACACACAGTGTGTAAAGTGTGCTTTTGTTTTTTGAGGTAGATTCTCGTGGTTCATTGCTTACATACGACACTCAGTGCTGATCCCAACAAGTGCCCTCGTCAATGTTCATCACCCATTTTCCCCTCTTTGCCACCCCTCATCCACCCTCAGTTTGTTCTCTGTATTTGAGAGTCTCTTATGATTTGCTTCCCTCTGTCTTTGTTTGTAACTAATTTTTCCCCTCCTCTTCCCCATGGTCTTCTGTTAAGTTTCTCAAGGTCCACATATGTTCACTCTACCAATTTTTGTCTTTTGCTTGACGTACTTAGATCATTTACTTTTAAGGAAATTATTGGTATGATAAACCTTCAGCCTGAAATTTTATTGTTTGTTTTCCCAGTTTTTCATTCCTCTATTTCTTTTTCCTTTCCTTCTTGTGGGATACTTGTGTATCTCTCAGGTTTCCATCTTGATCTTTTTGTTTGTTTCTGAATATATCCATTTGTATAATTTTCTTAGTCATTGCTCTATCAAAGGTCAATTTTTTTAAATGTTATAATAAATTGAAATTGAAAAGTTATTCTACAAAAACTATTTAAATATCTTTAAATAATTAATATCAGGGGCGCCTGGGTGGCTCAGTCAGTTAAGCATCCGACTTCAGCTCAGATCATGATCTCACAGTTTGTGGGTTTGAGCCCTGCATCGGACTCTGTGCTGACAGCTAGTTTAGAGCCTGGAGCTGCTTCAGATTCTGTATCTCCCTCTCTTGCTGCCCCTCTCCTGCTTGTGCACACTCTCTTTTTCTCTCTTTCAAAAATAAATAAACATTAAACATTTTTAAAAATAATAAATACATAAATGAATAATGTCAGATATTACAGCAAAACATGAAAAGCATCTTCTTAAAGTCATGGAAATACAAGAATACATATTATTGTTATTAATATTTATGTTTTCTGAAACTTGCTAGTACAGTAAGACAAGAAAATATATAAAGAGGCCATACCTGGGTGGAAGTTTCAAATTTATGATTTTCCCCATATAGTCTGACCATTTGGTTGACTCCCTAGAAATCCAATGGGAAAAAAGGCAATTGATAAGATATTTCAGTTCTGCAGCAAGCTACAAAATAAATATATTTAGGGGTGAACGGATGACTCACTCAGTTAAGTGTCCTACTCATGTTTTGACTCAAGTCATGATCTCAGAGTCATGAGATCCATCCCCATGTTGGGCTCTGTGCGGAGCTTGGAGCCTGCTTGAGGTTCTCTCTCTCCCTCTGCCCCTCCTCTGCTTGCTCACTCTCCCCCTCTATGAAATAAATAAAATAAAATAAAATAAAATAAATAAAATTTTATAAATGTATGATTTGTATTTATTTATATTTTTTTCATTAACTTTTAGCTTTATAGCTTGATGTCAGAGAATGTGTGAGAGAATTTCTTTTTTTGTGAAATATCTTGAGGTTGTCTTTGTAAATAATAAAATCATACTTAGATTTCCATGGACATTTAAAATGTGTAGTGTAATGGGTTTCATGACTTAGACCTTGTATACCCAATATTTTTTTCCCTATTATCTGTTAAGCATTCATAAAAGTATATCAAAATCTTTTATTTCTGTTGATTTCCTGCCCTTGGGACTCCTTACATTTATTAATATAGTTTGATGTGATGCAATTCTGTAATGTAAATGTTAATGAGCATTACTTTCTTTGGTGATTCTATCCTTAAGTTTTTTAAATATCCCTCTTGGTTTTGTCACATGCTCTTTTGCCTTCAAATATGCTTTGTCTGGTATTAAAATGCTAACTCATTTTGAGGTATTATCACAAAGTGATATGCTTGTTTCTTTTTTTTTATTATGCTGTTTTCTTTTTTATTGATTTTTTCCTTTTACTTTATTTTCTTTTTCTCTTTCTGGCAATGTCAATGGTGATCTATTTCATTGGTTTTCTTCTAATAATTTTGAAGTTATAGATATTATTTTAATTGTGCTAGTAAATGAATTTAAAACATATTTCTGGCTTTGGGCCCCTGCTACTGACTCCATCAAGCATCAAGGGACGCTTGTGAAATACTGCTCTGTTACTTGATGCAGCCATACTTGATCTCCATTTTAGATGCTTTATTCAAAACTGAAAAACAGATTCTGAGTAGCATATTCCCCCTCTTGTTTGTGACCTGCTTTTGTTCCTCCAAATGGTCACAATTAGGTTTCTCACAGAATCTCTACGTAAATGTTGTTAAAGCACAATTCTTTCCATGGGAAGGCAATTAGAGTTTTCTGTCAGTGTCTTTTTCAAAGGCAGTCCAGCTACAGAATATTTTACTTGAATTTCTAAAAATGTTTGTAATACCACCTTAATTGTGGAGCACTGATTTCCTCCCCACCCCACATCTGGTTTTTACATTCCTTTGCTTATCTTAATTGGAATCCATGGAGGAAAGTTTATATTTATGTTCAAAGTGCTGCTTCCCTAGGTAAGACTGGTCCCCAGGGGTTTAGGATGGATTGTGGAAGAAGGCAGACAATGGAACAGTATAGAAAACAATTGCATTTGGAGCTTAAAAAAATTTTTTAACATTTATTTATTTTTGAGAGACAGAGAGAGACAGATCATGAGCAGGGGAGAGGCAGAGAGAGAGGGACACAGAATTAGAATCAGCCTCCAGGCTCTGAGCTGTCAGCACAGAGCCCGACACGGGGCTCGAACCCACAAACCGTGAGATCATGACCTGATCCGAAGTCAGATGCTCAACCAACTGAGCCACCCAGGAACCCCTTAATTTGGAGCTTTTAAAAAAATTTCAATTTTTCATATTCTGAAACTTCTTGTTTAAAAACATGTTTTTCCATATATATGTAATTACTATAAGAACAAACTAGGAATATGGAGTGAGTATCCTATGTGTAGATATGACTGGTTATCATGTTTTCAAGCCTCATATTTAAATCCATGAAGAAATTCTTTTTTCTTAAGTTTTATTTATTTTGAGAGAGAGAGAGAGAGCATGAATGGTGGAGGGACAAAGAGAGCAGTTGAGAGAGAGTCCCAAGGAACTCAGCATTGTCAACACAGAGCCTGATACGGGGCTCGAACTCATGAACCACAAGATGATGACCTGAGCCAAAATCAAGAGTTGCATGCTCAACTGACTGAGCCACTCAGGCACCCCAAAATCCATGAAGAAATTTTTATTCACTTCATATCTCTCCATGAGTAAACTTTTTTAATGACCTATCATAAAAAAATATTAAGGTTCATAATAGAACCAAGAACAATGTTCTTAAATCATCACAATTATAATTTAATGTATGTAACTTTAAATGTCTTCTTGAATTTCTCTAGAAAAATTTCAATGATCAAATCATATTACCCCATTTGTTATTTACTTTTAGATGTCTTTTTTAAGTTTATTTATTTATTTTGAGAGAGAGTGTGTTCTCAGGGGAGGGTTAGAAAGAGTGGGAGAGAGAGAATCCCAAGCAGGCTCCATGCTGTCAGCACAGAACCTAATGTGGGGCTCAATCTCATGAGCTGTGAGATCCTGACCTGAGCTGAAACCAAGAGTTGGCCCTACTTTTAGGTGTCTTTTAAAGGGAATATCTTAGCCTGAGATTTTTGCTAACTTAGAACTTTAGTCTTTTACAAAAACCATTCATCTTGTATCTCAAGAAAGACCACTGTCATTGTCTTTAACACAATGACTGTTGTAAAGAGTTTCCTCATTTTGACAATTTTACTCATGCCAGCCAAAATGAGGCTTACAACCATTCTCTGCTCTGCAGATTTTCTTCAGAAGTCATCAAAGTTGTTCGAGCCCTTTTAAAAATAACTCTACCCTCCAGGCTTTGGGAGCCTGGGGGGCTCAGTCGGTTGAGCATCTGATTTCTGTCCGGGCCATGATCTCACAGTTCATGGGTTCGAACCCTTCAGCAGGTTCCCTACTGACAACTCAGGGCCTGGAACCTGCTTCAAATTCCGTGTCTCCCTTTCTCTCTCTCTCTGCCCCCTCCCCTGCTCTCACTCTGTCTCTGTCTCTCTCAAAATAATTAAACATTAAGAACTAAAATAAAAAAAAAACTCTACCCTCCTCTCTTGCCTTACATTGTTTTCAAGCCTCAAATAACAAAACATCAATAGAGCATCAACATAAACGAAATACTTTATGTTCCTATCTTCATGTCTCCAGTTGAAGTTTAATTTGTAGTTTGGCTTAGTATTTTTGAGTTGTAAAGGTTAAGAGTTTGTTTGAAACCTTCAATAAAATAGAAAATTTATTTTCCTATGATTAATTCACTGGAAACTGGCAAGCACCAGAAAAGAAAAAAAAAAAAAGAATCATACTAAACTTTGGGAAGCAAACTTAGAGATCTATATAGTTTTGTCAAACTATCTTATTTATAGATGAGAAAGTTTGGCCCCAAGAAGTTCTATAATTTGTGTAATGAAAGGATCATAATGTCAGTAGCGTTAGCATTTTCCAAGCAAAACAGGATTACGGCAGAAAGTTGAATGGGTTCCCCGAATAATTCAGATCAAAAGAAGTTAAGTATCTGAATTCAAAAAGCATGAGAATATGCTTGTCCTCAAGTATCAGGACCCATTTTATTTGTAGTTTTCCTTACCCAACTCTGTTTGCATCTTCCTGACTAAGTGCTTAGTCAGCGGTCACCAGGTAAGCATAAGAAATTCAGTTCTCGTTTTCGTTCACATCTGTTAACCACTTACGAGGCCAGACACTGAGCTGTGTGTATTGTACGTACTTTCTGTGTGAGACAATGTGTAAGTACCTGGCTTAAGTTCCTACATCTAGTATGAAAGTTAGACATTCAAAAAAATTAAAAAAAAAAAAACACTTCTGACTCCAAATTGTACCCACTAGGCTCTTTGCAAATCTTGGCTGGTAAAAGTTTTGTGGGGACACTTCCGCTCCAGTGAGATTCTCTTGTCTAGCTCCCACCCCCACGTCCACCCTGACCCCAGGCCACTCCTGGGTACCTCGCTTCTCACACCTGCCCAGAAACCTCAAGCCTCCATTCAGTGAACCTTCTTACCAGAGTGAGAATGTGAAAGCCACCCCCCACCAATGAAGGGTATCAGGATATCTCTCAGATTTCATTCACACCCCAGAGCCCTGCTTGGGCTCAGACTGAGGCCACCGCTGCCTACAACGGCTCCCTTGCCTGGCTCCCTCCCCTGCCCTGCCCTGCTTCCCCATTCCCTTACAGTTTATCCCAGGAGCCTTTGCTTGCTTGACTCCTCATCCCCTGTCCACTCCAAGAGACCCCGACCTAAGCTGCTCTTCATTTTATCCCAGATGACCTCAAGATATAGCCTCTGCTGAAAAGTGCCACAGCCAACTCCCTTAGCTCAACTATCTGCTTCTTACTCTTCTGTTGGATAGCAGAGAAGATGTTTTTGTATCATCAAGGAATGAATGGTTTGTGAGGAACTTATACTCTTGCCTCCTTGTTTGGGCAAAAGTCTTCACAGAAACAATTATAGATTTTCCAGTTTCAGCTTTGTGTGATAAAACGTTCCATCCTTTGACTTTCCCTAGTGAGTCTCAGCACAAATTAGAGTTACGTCCATTTTCCCTGGAGATCTGTAACATTGGTATGCAGTTTTTTTTGTGTTTTGTCCATGCTACCCACCTTTCCCCCACCACCCAGTGTAGGTATTCTGAAGCCCAGCCTGTTGACCAGGCACCCAGCAGTGTGCACCTATGCCCATCCATCTTATGGGCTGCCACAAGCTAAGTGAACCCTAACCAGTCCTCCCTGATTACTACAGTTCCCCAACCATGGAGGAGAGAACATGGTTCTATTTTTAAAATGTTTATTTATTTATTTTAAGAGAGAGAGACTGAGGAAGGGGCAGAAAGAGAGGAAGGGAGAGAATCCCAAGCAGGCTCTGCACTGTCAGTGCAGAACCTAATGTGGGGCTCAAACTCACGAAGCATGAGATCATGACCTGAGACAAAATCAGGAGTTGGACACTCAACCGCTGAGCTACCCAGGCGCCCATACGAACATGGTTCTTAACTCAATGACGTATACTTCCTTTAGCCTCAGTCTGTCTTCTTGTGACGTTGTCTATAGTTCTCCCAACTCAACATGACGCCATCTTTGCTTCCACATGAATCCAGCCACAGCTATCATCACAGAGGTTAAACTAGTCTTCCAGAATTCTACAGAATGTACATTTCCCCTCCTGTTAGAACTGAAGGAAAAGCTGTACCCTCATATCTGACCCAGTGGCCAAGCATTATTAAAATTGGTCCCTTTGTTTGGTGACAATTGATAAAATCTGAATTGATGCACCCTTTGAAATAAACATCTTTGGTGATGGACCTCAGGACACATTGCCTTGAAGCCGTACATTTCCCTTCTAGGAAGGAAATGTGCCACCCCAGTAGAAAAATTATATTCATCCAATTAGAATCTGCATGTGTTTGGAACCCCCATGGTTGTACATAGGTAGGCATAGATGGCTACTAGCATCAGAAGAGAACCAGAATCATCTGCTGGTCTAGCCCCTTTCTTGATAGAGGAAGAAAGAGACTCAAAAAAACTCCTTGAGGCCCTCTTCATGTGACATATATTGATTTGAGCCATTGAAAAAAGAAATTATGCAAACAGTGGAGAAAGACTTTTCTTATAACTCACCATGGTGGTCAATCTACACCAGGTGACCCAAAGGGCTATCTGATTCTGAGTCAAAAGTCAAACTTTCCCCTACATAGTTGTGTTGGGGTGCCTACAGGTTTCCAAAGAAATTATTTATTCATGTCTCATATAGAAGCTTAATTTAAATACCAATGCTCCTTATTTCACAAATGCAACAAAACTATGAGTAAGAGGATATACACCAAGATGGCTTTGTCATTGACATTCAGTAGGGCCTTCACAAAGAGAATAAGTGCAAATTCAAGGCCAGCCCTCATATCACTTGAGTCAAAAATCCATGAATGTGTTTTCTTTTAGGGAGAGAAGAGAGCCAACTGTAACCAGTTACCCTAGTAAGTGATGGTTGGACAGGAGATGACCTGTGGAGCCACAGAGCCCGGAGAGTTCAGAGGATGGAAGATGTCACTGGGTCCTCGTTGTCAAGCACATTCTCCTCAAGGTCAATTTTGCATTGGATGGTCCAAGGCACAGATGCCATACAGATTCTAAGTCAGAATTATTTAGTCCAGGTCTTTTGCAATAATTCATTGTCACTGCCAAGCAGCAATACTTAACTATTTTGCTATGAGGACAATCTATTGATACCTAAGAAATGTCTGAAATTCAAAGTCTAAAGAGAGATTGGTAGATTCTAAGAGGGCATAAACCATTCAGTAAGCAATTGTTGGCAACCTTCTAGATGGCCCCTATTCTGATGCTGAGACAAACGGGTCAGATATGACACACAGGTTGCTTTTATCTGTCCAAGGCCACACCCCCTGAGGAGACAGATCCATAAACACCCTGTGTGTCACCTCGATTCACAAGGTCAAGTGATGAGAGTCACAGATGAGGTCTCTGCGGCAGAGGAGAGGACACCTTAGAAGAGCAAGCAATCTTCCCTCCCTGGGCGAATCTGTAGCACTTTATGGAGGAGGTACTTTAACCACCTACCGCTTACATAACAGTGGAGAAAGGGTTAACTCCAAAGGAAAATCCTCACAAGGACCCAGAAGCAAGTGCATGAAATAGCGAGCACCTGTGCCTGGAGTTTGGGCCATAACCTTGCTTCTTTACTAGAAACATGCATCCATGACAGGAACAGAACAATCTCCTGTCATGAGAGCATGTATCTAGCAACTTTTTGCCTTTAGTAAATTTAGATATATTACTGTGCACTCTGTTTAATTTTTATACCACCAAATAATGCAGATTGATTTATTAAAGCATAAATTGTGGGTTGTAATTCATGAGGCTGTATACTTCACGACAGTTCTTAAAAATGGTAATACTGAGGCTTTTGCCCTTTCAGCGTGGTAGGGAAATATAAAATGGGTATCTGCGATCCTGAAATAAAGGGCGCATCTTATTGGTAGGCACCACTTCAACCTGTCTCAGTCAAACAGAGAGCCATACATAACTTCCCTTCTGGGCTTTGGAACTCACATGTCCTCAGTGAATACAAACGAGGGACAAAAACCCTTTTGTGTCAAGGCTCCACAAATGTGGAATCAGTTACCAGTCGATTTAAGAACAATTGGGAGCTTTTCCTGTTTTAAGATGGAACTGAAACAATACCTCGTGATGACTAGAAGTTGTCATAATTGTTTTAATTGATGTTATTCTTGTGTTATCGCGGTTTATTGTGTATTTATATGCATTTGCTTATCGCAGGTCAGGCTTGAAAATGGGCCTTCAGCTCCATTTACATACACAGTTAACAAATCAATCACGTCATGTATGTACATTTCTCAGCCCCGCTTGTTTATATCAGATGGGCCTGCCATATGTACTCTCCATACATTTCATGCCCACATGTTTATATCACACAGATAATCCATCTGAGATTGATTTCAACTCCACTTTTAAGTCCTTAGGACCAACACAGCAAATATGCATCCTGAAACATGAGCTGAAGTTGCTGTTTTGCCACTGAAGAACAAAAAGACCTAATGTCTTTTTAACTCTTTGTTATGGATCTATTTAAAGTCAGGTTCTTGTCGCTCCTGACAGGAATCTGCTGGTGAAGAAAATCACCATAGCTGCCATCGGAATGCTGCAGTTCTCAGTTTCCAGGACCACTGCCTCCCTTGTCGCACCCCCTCACACTGTCCCCCCACCAACACCAAAAGTGGAAAGATAGCATAAACAAAGCTGCAAAGACAATCCCTCGTGGGGAAATGGATTCTAACATCAAGCATTTAAATCATGGTGGATGGAGGCACGCATGTTCAATTTACACTCTCTTTAAAAATGATAAGTATCTATACACACATTCCTACCTGTCTTTCACATCCCTGTATCCCAGGCATAGCAAATAAACCAACCAACACACATGCAGAAATGAAGAGCGTGGCATTGTCTCATCAACTCCATTTACAAACTTACGAACCACAAACACACATCTGGGAAATGTGTTTTTTCTCTGAGCTTCATGAGGCTGATGTGTTAATTCGGACATAATCACAGTCGTGTGGTCATGCTTGCGGCAAGAACCCACCTTCATAGCTGCCCTAGGAGTGATCGGCTCACAGTGAACAGAATTGGGTGGACAAAGTCAGACTCCATGGACCCGATATTGCCGCACCATAAATTATTTCGTCATCCAAATTGGAAAGGAATCTAGTAAAATAGTAGTACATGGAATTTAGGAGAATAAACATGTGTGAAGAACAGAGTGTCTGAAGGGGACGTGCCCCTAAAAGCTGCCTGGCTCTTACATGTCCCTGAACAAATATCCACATCAGAACATTGCCCAGGGTAGAGGCTTGTAAGCAAATCTTCCGGGGGAAGAGTAAGGATTGCAAAGAGTATGAAAAAAAAAACCTGAAAAAGCTATTAGGGTCCATTGTGTCATTCCAGCTGCTACACAGACACACTTAGTCCATGTGTCAAAAACGCTTACTAAGTTTTTCTCTTGGAGGAAAATAAGCCATAAGTACACAATAGCCTTTGTCTCTTTCAAAGACTGTAATTCATGGGCTCTGCACATCTGTATTGAAGGTACACTCGGTTCTGTACCTAAAGCCCTTCCTTGCTCTGTAAGGCTTGCCTGGAATATCTCTGGGCACCACACAGTCGACGGACAGGGACCCCGGAAAGCTCTGTGCTGGGTACCCGGGAGGATGCAGAGCCGGCCAGACTCCATCATCCAGGACCTCGACAATGACCCCCTTGCTCCTTTCCACAGATATCTCTCAGGGCTTTCTGCAGTCCTGCTGTGCATTTCTGTTAATACACTAACTGGATCTTAATGACCCAACAGGCTCCAAGGGGGTCCAAATGTTTAAATCACAGTTGTAGGCACCGATGAAGATAACCATTTTCAAACACTCAGGACAGGAGTGAAATGCATAGACAGATGAGAAATTATCTTAAGAAAAATAACCATAGCTAGGGGAAGACTATAAAAACCATATGGGAAATAGACTCATTCAGCTGTAAAGTCCGGAAGAGTCTTGAGGGACAATAGGGTACAAACAAGGAATCAGGAGGACAGAGTAGTCGAATGATTTGTAGAAAATGGCATAGGGAGTGGCCTGGAACAGCGCACAGACCCAGGTCCCTTGGCCCGTAGTTCTCCCTACTACACTGCACTGCTCCCCACCACGCACGTGGGTGCCATCCCTCTGTAAAATTAAAAATATGAGGCCCCAGAAAGAAAATATTACATCAACAAAATTATATGCTAACATGCTTATATACATCAAAACTTTTTAAGAGTTTTAAACTTGGATGTATAATAAAATACGTTGTAGCCTATTTATCAGCAGAAAGATATATAATATTGTGACTGGTTATCCAAGACCTTTTGGTTTTTCTGTTTTCCGTTCTAAGCTTAGCCCACGGTAACACTTCAATGCAGAGTGAAAAAACCAATCTACAGCAAGAAGTGGTTTTTCTAGGTTCCCAGAAGATTCCCCCTCCCTTTTTTCTCTTTTTTGAGCCTACTGTCGTTCAAATCACATCACAATAATATTCCTCCTGATAAGTGTTTGGTTCAAATATCAAATTATTCTACTGCAGGCCCATGGCTGTCACCTAAAATTATGTATCCCTAATCATTCATTTGCTAGAATTCTTTGAATTCGGGGAATCAATCTTGCAGTGGAACACAAGTGAAGCATCACAAATGAGATGTGCCAGCTTCAAACTTTGTGGCGAGAGCGTTTAGAGCTGGCACGTAAGTGGGCACTGGCCAAGTCTGGCCATATACACAGTGAGTATAGCCACATTATTTCTGGAGGGCACTGCTGTGTAAGCAGATCGCTTAATAGAACTTAGTTTGGAAAACAATAGAGTCTGTGGCTTAGTAACCATTTAAAATTATTTTTTATGTTTTTGTTTATTTTTAAGAGACAGAGAGAGACAATGTAAGCAGGGGAAGGCCAGAGAGAGAGAGAGGGAGACCCAGAATCTGAAGCAGGCTCCAGGCTCTGAGCTGTCAGCACAGAGCCTGACGCCGGGCTCGAACCCACGAATGTGAGATCATGACCTGAGATGAAGCTGGATGCTTAACCGACTGAGCCACCCAGGCGCCCCCTTAGTAACCATTTAAAGCTGGTGCCAAGTGGCTTTGAATACTACTACTTCTTAATTGACAGCCATGTTTGCCTGGTTGCTAACACATAGTAATGATTTTCTTTTCAACAGGTAATGCAGTAACTAGATGAGTACTATAAACCCAAATTCTGTGTCAGAGAAACCTGACTTCAATAGCAAGATCAAGAGATAAGCCAGCTCAGGTGACACACGCTGCCCTTTTTCTCCCAGATCTAAAGGACAGATCCCTGCTTCTCATAAGGGTGTGCAGGATAGAGTTGGCTGTGGCTTGACTGGACTCTGCGGTGACTGGGAGAATATGATTCGTTTACTTATGTACCAAAAATTCACTGGTCCTACCTGATGCAGGCACGATGCCAAGTGCCAAGGATCTAAAAGGGCATGACTGTGCTTGCCTTGAAGCAGCAACCCGTCCTACAAGAAGGAGTATCGAGTATTAATACAAATACCTACAACAGATGAGATTTTACATCCAGGGGTCAAGGTCTATGGAAAGCATGGCCAATGTTACCCAAATCTTAAAGCGGAAACGTCTGTATCAAAGTAGCTGAGCAGGAGGAAGGCACTTGGGGCAGAAACCATTGCATGTAAAGAACAGAACACAGTAAATACAGACATTTTTGGTGGATTGAAAGTTGCTTAGTACGAAGTTTCATTGGTTTTTTTTTTTTAATCTTTATGCTTTCAATATTTTCCAAATGTAAGCTTTTGTATAATGGAAAGGGAAGTGTTAGTTGTTTGTGTCATAGAAAGGAGGAAAAAAAGAGCTACTGCTCAAAAAAATCAAAGAAAGGTTGACGAGAGTGAGCTGGTAGAAGAGTTTGGGCTTTTCTGGGCAGACAATGAGGAGTCCAGAGAGTTTTTAAACAGGGCACTTGGAAGGTTCCTTTGCAACTTAGAAGGGGATTTGGCGTCAGTGAGAACAGGAGGTAGAGTGCGATCACAATTCTGAAAAGGTTGCAAAGGACTTGGGATTGGTTACATTTATAAATCAGAAATTAGAAACACTTTATTTCCTGCGTAATGCCCAGAGAAACTTCCACAGACTGTCTGAAAGGTTCTATTAAAAAATTTAAACATCTTCTGATTTCGGTCTGAGAATTGTGAAGAAGGTTAGAATGTTAAATTACTAATGTTTAGTAACTATCTAGTAAAATCAGATTCCAATTTGTTTTTAAGGACTTATTTCTTTTAAGAATACAAAACCCGCCATTCATTAACATATATTGAAAATATACACAAAGCCAGGAAATACAGCATTGAATTGTTTAAAGTGTATTTTCCTGTGTTGTGTTCACTTAACAACACCAGTCTACAGAAAGCCTCGTGCTCAGTGGTGGGGAAATGATCTTGACCATCTTCAGGGCCAGAGTGGTAATTTAGGCTCTTTTTACCAGGAAATGTAAGCAAATCGGGGAGTATCAATACTTCCGAATAAATGAAAGCTTGTCTTTAAACAATCAATTGAGAAAATCAGAATGATTTCAAAGGATGCTATTTTCACAAAGATATCCTGGTACGATCAGCATCGGGTGTATTAAAGTGCTTTTATTTCTTATGAACAATTCCAATTTACTTTATTTTAATGAACAATTGGCAGTTGAAAGAGTGTGGGATAAATATAAATGTATGAAAACCACAGGGATCTCTAAAACCATTTCACTGATTTCACAATAGACAAGATATTGCATATCTAAAAACCCAAGATTATGGGAGGTTAAAAGAACATTTTGTAGCACCAGTGATTTCAAGAGAAGTTAAGTTTGTAATGGCAACTAACCAGGGCTGCTGGTTTCTTGAATGGAGTAGGTGAAGTGTTGCAGAAGTAATATGCATCCCTTCCAGTGGAAGGAACTAAATGGGTCATTATGAAGATACTCATTACTGGCTGTTTCACTTAATGGCTCCATGAAAAGATGTATCAAGGGCTACAAACTTTGTGACCAATAAGAGAGTGGAGAAATAATGAGGTAAACTTGCCCAATCTTTAGGCAGATAAAATTCCAATAAGCCACAGTAGGGGGTGAGTGTTTGCTGTTGTACGTCCCTTTGGTTCAGGTGCCAAGGGTTTTCTAAAGCCTGATTGAAACCAGGAAATGGCAGAGAGAGGGAGCATGAGAGAGAGAGGGAAAGAGAGAGAGAGAGAACCTAGCAGCGATACGATTTTATTCCTTATAGAAAGCATGTTTCAGTGTTCTTGTCACACACTTGTTTAGACATTATTGAGTGTTATGTTTCTGTAAAACATTTCAAAGGTTGATGGAAGTTGTACGTTTCACGAATTACGAAGTAGTACACTGTGCACTCTCTAATAACAGATGTAATAAATGTATTTTGACATTAATTTAAGAATAGTGTTCCTTCTCCTGACACTATAACGTAAAGATGCAGAATGGGAAGCCCTTGGACATATATAAGTGTTCTCTTCCGCATAGATCCCCCAAATCTATTACGTAAGGGGAGAGGGGATTAAACGGCACATCAAGCTATACGTATCAGAGAGGACTCGATTTCAAAATCCCCAGTCCGTCCCAATTAATCACACATTAAATTTAACCTCCGCTATTTCCCAGCAAGAGGAGCCCACATAAACCCTCCCTCACCTTCTCCAACTTCTGATAGTGTGAAAGCTCATCCTGATATTTAACCTAAGTCTGCCCTGCTGCAGTGTAAGCCTATTACTTCTTGTTTTGTCCCCATTGACTAATGAGAATAATTGGTCCCCATCCTCTTTATAATATCCCTTTATATAGGAGTAAGATAGTTATTATGTCTCCCTCAGGTCTTCTTTTCCGCAGGTTCAATGTGTCCAGTTCTCTTAACCTTTTCTCCTGGGTCACATTTTCTAAACCTTTTATCATTTCTGATGCTCCCATCAGAGTTCCCTCTAATTTGTTCTGTCTTTGAAAGGCGGGATACCCCAAACCAAGGCTCCGGATGGAGCCTATCCAGCTCAAGTCAAACTGAATAATTGCCCAGCTTGCTTTAAACGTGAGCACCTCTCAACAGAAACGGCTATAGTCCAACTTTTCTTGGCAGACGGTCCTATCTGCTGGCACTATATTATGTTCTCCACTCAAACAGTGGAGGGGGGACTGATGGCCTTTTCCTCTGATGAGTTCGCAGACTCTTGGAAACAGAGACATACATGCTGGACTATTTTTCCAAACGGGACCCTTATTTTAAGAGCAGATTTATCCAAATAAAACTCCTGTGGTTGAGTACCCAAGTTTCGTTTGTCAAATTATACATTAAAGCGAATTTACCTGATGTGCCCTTTTTTCAAAAATAAATGAACTTACTTTTTAGACTAAGTTTAGGTTCACAGCAAAACTGAACGAGAGCTCCCAATTTGGCCCTGTCCTCACACACACATGACCTCCACAGCTCTCAGCAGCCCCCACAGGAGAGGTCCACGTGGTATAATCGATGAGCCAGCACTGACACATCGGCGTCGCCCAGAGTCTGTAGTTCATGTGATAGTTCACTTTTGATGCTGTACATTCTCTGGGTTTGGACAATGTCAGATGTCTGTATATTACACATGTATGTATACAATTACATTATCATAACATGTATCATGATCATACAAAGTAGCTTTACTCCCCTAAAAATCTGGGCTCCTTCCTTCCTCCCAACCTGGCAATCACCAATCTAAAATGAGTTTTGCCTTTTCCAGAAGTTTGCATTGGCAGAGTCCTAGCTATACAGCCTTTTCAGATGATATCTTTTTTAATTCTTTCCAACAAAAAGCTCCCCATGGTATTCTCAGTAGCCGGACAGAGAAGATATGGGGTCCAGTGCAGAAAATATCAAGTTTCTTCCCAGCTCCCACCCTGGAGCCTTCGCACTTCATTCCTGCAGTCAGTGTTGCCCTGGCCTCCCTCTGCGTGCGTTCCCAGGCGGCTGTCCGTGCTCTGATGTCTGACTCTCCCACTCTGCAGCCTCAGAAAGAATAACAAATCTTCCATCTTCCCACTTAAAATTTTATCATCTTTGAGTAGTCCTACTTTTAAATTTTAAAACAAAAGGGACGAAATATATTTGACCATCCTGTCACATAAAATCAAATGTGAAGTATCCTTTAACATTACAAGGAATTACAAGCAAAAGAAAAAAGAAACAAATTTCATGTCCTCTCAGTGGAGACCCAGAAAGACAAGCACCCCTCATATCCACTCTGCATCCCCAACCCACAGAATCTTCAAGTATAAATAAATCTTAATGTTTATTTTTTGAGAGAGACAGAGAGACAGAGTATGAATGGAGGAGGGGCAGAGAGAGAGAGAGGCAAGACAGAGAATCCAAAGCAGGTTCCAGGCTCTGAGTTGCCAGCACAGAGCGTGATGCAGGGCTCGAACTCATGAACTGTGAGATCATGACCTGAACCAAAGTCAGACTCTTAAACGACTGTGCCACCTAGGTGCCCCAATAAATGGTTATTCTTAAAAACTGAGTTCTGGAATAATTTGCTAAATGGTCATAGATAATCCAAAAATTTACCTAACAGTTTTGAAGAGTGCCAGTCTAGGCAAAATGAAGAGATGTTGAAATCAGGTCCTTGGAATTGCTAGCTGATACAACTTTCTCTGGCAGTACACAGAACTAACCAGAAGGACAAAACCACACCTGCATAAAAGGTATATGGCTGTTTGACTCCACTGAA
Source organism: Suricata suricatta (assembly GCF_006229205.1). Lineage (NCBI taxonomy): Eukaryota > Metazoa > Chordata > Mammalia > Carnivora > Herpestidae > Suricata > Suricata suricatta. The sequence continues at coordinate 83,368,647 of NC_043703.1, read as the reverse complement.
CGTCTGCAAAATCATTCCAACGGTCTGAAATCAAACAAACAAAAAGCAAGCAAATGGGAATATTCCAAAATTACTTTTTAATGGAATCCTGTATTCCTTTCAACAATCAGCACTTACTTTGAGATCATTTAAGTACGTAGCTCATTTTGCAAAACCTTCCTTTCATAAGCCTAAATGTTATTAGCAATTTGTTACAGCCTTCCTCACTCTTCAAAGACGCAGATTCAGACCATCATCAATAAATCACCATTATATTTTCTCTAGCAGCAATTGCTTCTGTGACACAATGTAATTAGCATGCAAACAAAGAACAAAGTTCATATCTCAGGCCAGTAACACTGACTCTGCACTTGCCAAATTCCACCTCTGAAAGCTGCCCTTGTTTTCCTTCTCCCTAATACCTTGTAAGAGAGGATGCAAAGTCTGTAAATGGTATGCTGAGAGATCTTTCATCAGAGAGTTAACTTTCTGCATTCCCTTCCTCTTTCCTTCTTAGAGATGCTGCAAGCCCAGGTAATCGCTGCTCCCCAGCAGAGATTCTGAGAAGGGGCTCCTGCTTTACTTTTTTGCTATGTCAGATAATTTATCAGAAAAATGCCTCTACTCTTTTCTTTGTGTAGAGCTGAAAATATGATACAGAGCCAGGCAAGGTGTGAACAGGGCTTGTGCTTCCTTCTGTCTGGTTGGTGTGTAGTTAGGGTTTTGGTTTTCTAAGCAATGGAATCCCTTTTCATCTCTTTTCTTTTCTTTTTTCTGAGGAGTATCTTCAGTGCATTGGTGTAACTGAGCTAAATGCCAAGCGAGCTCCCTGCTGTGCGGCGGTCCACGGGCCGCCCCTCCCCCCACCACCATGGACACAGGAGCTCTTTAATTTTGGAAATGACATTTCTTTCCAGCCCTTCTAAGATAGCAATTTATGTCAATCATCCAGGATCTCCCTCTGCCAATGACAGTGTCAATGGACTTGAATTTCCTATTGACTTTGGGGTTAGAGGGCTATCACTCTGACTCTTCTGAGCGGTATACTCTTCACTACTGTATAGAAAAGTTTACTTCCCAAGGAAGTTTCCTTGTGCCCTCAGACCTAATCTAACCTTCCTTTTATAGTCTCAGAGAAAAAGGGGAAATCTGCACAATGTCTTAATGCTGGGAAGCATGAGTCTAGTTGGCTTTACTCCATCTTGGAGCCTTGTGATTTTTATCCCCATAAAAACGTGGGTATAACTCAGCAAAGAGATCAAAGTGACTGGAGGACCCCAAGTGAGCAATGCCCATGCACTCTTGCCTCTTAGGAGTGGCTGTAGAAGTTACCCGTTTGAGTTCTAAAAAGAACTATGTTTGTACAAATAAAACATGTTCTCTGTATTCATATTATTGTGAAAATTTCAGAAAATGTGTATGTGTTTCAGAATTGGAGGACAATTCGATTTCAATTCATCTTTTCCCTCCCAAGTGCATAATTGGGATTCTTCTGTGTGTCACTCAGAGAAACAAACATTTATAGGACACGGGACACAATCTGATTGTTAAGATGAACAATAGGTATATGATGAAAAAACAAAGCGCATACAGTATTACTTTCCTCCACTTTATCTAAATATGTTGATGACCTATTTTTATCTTGCAAATAGTTTACAGATTCTACTTTGAAATGGTAAGAAAAGTTATTGCCATCCAGAAGGAGATGATGTCCTGGAAGAAATGTGAGATTCAGGTTAGAAAATGAATTGGTAGGATTCTGTTAACACAAGTCGCATTTTGTTGTCCTATGGGAATAATGGGTGTGTTAAATGTAAGATTGCTTTTTTGTTTTGTGGTGTGTGTGGACTCAAACAGTATTTAAACTCAGGCAAATCTTTGGCAAAGGATCTCTCTTTGCTCGGTCTCAAAAGGAAAGTATTCTGAAGACCATATTGTCATAAATTCTATTTCCTTGAGGCTGCTCCAAATTGTTTGTCTCATTCTTGAACAAGGGCTACAGATCCTTCGACAGATTCATTGGATGTGTTCTTACTGCAGAGTTAGTAAATCAGTGTTTGATTTCCCCATTACAATTTTGGTTTGGGAGTTTGAGGTGGCAAGTAAAAATTCCACCTTCTTTCCCTTCTGGTTTGGCATGCATTAAGAATTCAAACACAGGAGACAGAAAAGAAAATGAAAATATCAGCTATGTTACTACCAAACTGATTTATGAATTTGGTTTAGGTATGCTCTGCCCTCTCCAGTGTAGACCTTTTACCACCTGATCACAGGCCCACATGGGCAAAGCCTATTCTTCCAAGCTTACCAAGGGCCAAGCCCACATGCCTCGATGCACTTGTTTGATGGACAGGTACGTCACGGAACCCACCACGGTCAGCTCGTTTTCTCAAATTCACTGTTCACATAAAGTCATTCTCATCTAACCAGAAAGGAGTGAAGTTGGGACAGATTTCAGCTGGAAATGTTTCTTCTGTATATTTCTCTTCTGGAAAGTGAAGCAACAACTTCCTTCTCTCTATGGAAACATGAGGATTGGATGGCTTCTTCTGACATCTGAAATCTTCTCAAACATCACAGGGGAATAAAATCTGGATCACATTACATGGTGCATGTACCACGTTCCTCTCCATGTCTGCCCACTACCAGCTTTCAATTAGTGTTACTTTTATTGCTCTTATAACTTACTATTTTCAATTGACAGCATCTTTGTATTCCAAAGACAATGTATCCTTTTCTAAACAAAACAAAATCATCTGTTTGGCACTCTGAATATGATGTCAAACTTATTAGAAATAGCTACTATGCCTTTAACAGGACCTGTGAAAGAACAGTGACAAGCAAGAAGTGGGGTGTCCGTGTGGCTCAGTCAGTTAAGAGAATGACTTGATTTTGGCTGAGGTCACGATCTCATGGTTCGTGAATGTGAGCCCCCATATCAGGCTGTGAGCTGACAGCGTGAAGGCTGCTTGGGATTCTCTCTCTCTCTCTCTCTCTCTCTCTCTCTCTCTCTCTCTCTCTCTCTCGCTTGCTCCCCCTTCCCTGCTGGCACACAGTCTCTCTCTTAAAATAAATAAATTTAAAAAAAAAGAGTGAGAAGCACAGAAGCACAGCATTGAAACCTTCTACATCTTCTACCCTAGGCCTCTCTTCCTTAATTTACTGTTTTCATGGACCATAAGCACATGTAGGAACGTCACATAATGACAGGCCACAAAGACTTCTCATCCGGCTAGTGGACCTGGAAGTATCCATTGGAAGGTTCTACATATGATGTGTTACACTGCCTTCCCCTCAGTCTTCACCACAAGTGGCTGTAGGGAAGCTGAGGGGAAGAGGGTGGCGAAGTCCAGAGCTCAGTTACAGTGACTCAGCAATGTGTGAAGATGCTCCATGGGCAGGAAGAGACTGGCATTGCCCCAACTGCATTCCCAATGAACATTTTTGTCCAGTATACATGTTGACATGATAAATAATTTTATGATTACAAAGACTGTTTCAAATACTGCACTGATTTCATTATGTGATAGTAAACCTTTGGCCACTACAGAGACCTTAGAAGAAAAGTCTCATCAGGGGCACCTGAGTGACTCAATGGGCTAAGCATCCGATTCTTGATGTCAGTTCAGATCGTGATCTTACAGTGTGTGGCATTGAGCCCTCTCAGCACAGAGCCTGCTTTGGATCCTCCCTCTCCTTCTCTCTCTGCCCCCCTCCAACTCACATGCATGTGCTTTCATGCATGTGCTCTCTCTCTACAATACATAAACTTAAAAAAAGAGAGAGAAAGGTATCATCACCTTTATTCTACGCATACACAAACTGGGTCTTCTAGAACAGAAGCATTTTCCTAAACATGCAACAGTAGTAGGTAACAGAGCTGGTTCAGGCTCGTTCCTTTGTAACACAAAATCAGCCTTTCAGTTTCTCTTTTACACCAAGATTGCCTTCTTTAAAAGGCAAAAATGCTTGGAGGTTTTTGTTAGGTTTTTTAAATCTCATTTGTTCCTCACATATGCGTTGTTTTTACAACAAAGTAGGTAGTAGGAATAGCCTGGAAGGAAAGTTATGCCCCTGACCATTAAAACCCGGCAGAGCGCAGTAAGCAGGGTAATGCCATGGAGAAGCATCTAAAGAGAGACTCTGGCTTTGTGAGGGCTCTTGGTGTCCCAGAACGGCCGGTGCTGTACTGGCTCCATGTCATCTGCATCTTTTCAGGACAAAGATCCAGATCCAGGTGTGTTCATCTTCAATCTGAGTTAGATTAATGTCTACATCCAATGGGTTTAATGAAGGAGGTCGTACACAATTACAGTCAAAATTTAAATTCACGGAAATCATATATAAGACCCTCTGAAGTTGATTAGTACCTGATAACACCAGATAATGAATTCCTTGGATAGTGGGAGAATAATGATACTCTCAGAGCAAACTGGGACCATAAATTGGAAGAGCCTTTTTTGGGAAGAGGGTCATTTCCTCTCTCTAGAATCATTTTTGATGCATTTAGGAACTCTTGATTCCCACTTTCTGAATGTGATCAGGGATCCGCGTCTTGCTTGGGCATCACAGTTCTTTGTAAAGGTGATTTGGCCAAGCAAAATCCCAGGCAAATTCTGTTTCAAATTCCCTTGGCTTCCACAGAAGCCATCAATTTAAGCTACCTTCTGTCTGGATTTCCCCTGCCAACAATTTGCTGCTTGATCATTGTTTCCAATTGCTAAAGTGACCCTTAACTATGGCTACTAGAGAATTCCCTGGTTCCCACAAAGCAATGGAGAAAGCCTAGACCAGTGGGATTTTTTTGTATTAGTTTCATGCTCCTCGCAAATACTTAGGTAGCTGCATCCTACCTTGCCCTAAACAGGCATTCTTCAAAACACTGATAGTGTGAATGACATCAGACGAGGAGGTATGACTGTGAAGACAAGGGCTGCCTATAAAGATCTACTTGTCCCACTAAAGGCTGTCCTTTACAGTGCCAGGAGATAGCCTTTGTAGCTTTAGCCCACCACCCAGAATTTTGCAGGAATCTAGAGTAGCCAGAAAAGGATATAACCTATTTGTGTGCATTAGTTTAGGTACAGGATCTGAAAAACCAAGCCCATTACTTTATAAAAATGGTACCTTCAAGTTGAAGCTCAACAAGAAAACCTAGACTCTTGTAGCAAGAAAGAGTAATTCTGAGAAGGAACTACAAGGTTAGGTCATGTTTGCACCTGGGCTCTCTTTGGTTTCTCAACTACTTAGCAGGCCATGGAAGAATACCCTAGGGGTCCTCCCAAAGTCTGGGATTTGGCTTCAGTGAAGAACAAAGGTTGTGACTGCTTTGGGGCTGTGACTGTTTTAACTTCTCAAGGAGAGAGTTCAGATGCAGCATTTATGTGTGGTAAAAGTGTGTAGAAACATTTGCTCACTGGTGGATATATTCATTCCTCTATTGGACATCTTCCATACAACAGGAACCATGAAGACTCTGGAGGCCCTCTGTCTTCAAGGAGCACCTGATAACCTCAAGGGAACAGAAGTGCAAGCATATAACTGAAATACAATGTATTTCAATTGTGCAAAAAACAAAACAAAAGAAAAGAAAGACAAAGTGATAACGTTTATAATCAACATATAAGCCAACTACTAGGACAGACCAGCTCAATGAGCAACCAGCTTCCTGGGGAATCAGGCCATGCTTCAGTGAGTGTGATATCTGAGCTGCAGGTCAAATGTGTTTCTCATCCACAGAATCACTTTGGTTGACAAAAAGGAAAGACAGTGGAAGTGGTTTTATTTCAGCCGATAAATGCATGGGTGTACAACAGGGGTCAATATATAACATACCACAGAATCATAGGTTATATGTGGAAAATATGACAACCAAGATCTTTTCTGTTATGTAAATTTTATATTTAGTAGAAAACCATAGAGCTTAAATATTTAAAAGCCTTATTTGACTTTCCCAGACCAAAGGTGTTTGCTTCTTGAGAGCGTTAATCATTCACAAACTTGAGTTATGAATACACAGTAGATGCCTGTTTATTCAGAATCCAAATTGAGGAGCTCCAAAAAGAGCTATTAAAAACATATTCTATGATTTCTTTAATAGAAAACATTTTCTAACTAATTTCAAAGATTTATCATTAAAATTAAAATCTCTGGAGGTTCCTGGATGGCTCAGTTGAGTGAGCATCTGACCCTTGATTTCAGCTCAGGTCATGATCTCAGGGTAGTGGAATCAAGCCCTGATTAAGATTCTCTCTCTCTCCCTTTCCTTCCCTCCCTCTGCTCCTTTGCCTACTCTGTCTCTCAAAAAGAAAAAAAAAATTGAAATCTCCATGTTTTCCATGGGAGCAAGACAATACCATATTAACATTAAAAATCATAGAATTTGGAAGGCCTTAAGAAACATTAAAGTTCAGTGGACTGTTATTGCTAAATATTTTTTACTAAATGGAATTTCCTGAAAACTTTTTACTTTAGTGTTTTGCAGATACTTATTGAACAAACCAAGATATTAAGTAACCTCTCTCCTCCAAAGTCTTTCCATCTTAGGTGAAGGATACTCAATTCTTTCCATTGTTTAGGTAAAAGATGTGCACTCCTTACTTACTCTATTAATTTTCCAATCCAGGAATTATCTTCACGTATTGTGTAATTTACATACTTACCAGTCATTGGTTGTGTCTCCCTGTTGGAATATCATACCCACAAAGATTAGATTTGGGCCTCTTTTCTTCAACCAAGCTGTCTCTAAAACAACTGCTGGGATATAGGAAGTGCCTACTATCTGTTGAATCTAAGTAACTTACTGTCATCCTACTGCCTCTCCTTCTTTCCCTCCAATTTCCTCTTGATCCCACTCCAATCATGGCACCACCCTCTCTGGGTTCTCCTAGTTTGCTAATCACATCTTCTTGGCCCATTCATTTTCCTCCTTCCAATTAGAAGTGAACCTCTGGAATCATTTCTTCTGATGCCTCCTCCCTCTCTTTCCTTCTCACATCCTAAGTGACCTCATCCAGTCCTGAGGTTGAAAACACTAACTCTACACTGTGAACCCTGAAATTTCTACATTTGGGTCAGACCCTTCTCCTCATACCCAGAACTGTATCAAACTACTCACTTATTGTCACATGATTGTCTAATATACATCTCAATTTCAATAAGTTCCACGTGAACTCTACCTGTTTCCTAAGATAAGTGTATCCAGGAGTGCACACCATCTTCGTTAATGGCAACTCCTACTTCCAATTGCCCAAGTCAAAATCCTTCAATACTCCTTAACATCTCTCTTTTTCTCACAGTATCTTTCTGTTGATTATATCTTCCAAATATGCCTAGTGTCTGACCATCTCCAGCACTACCACCTTGACCCAAGCCTTCATTCTCTCTAGCCCAATTGGTTTCAACTTACTTCAATTGGTTTCAAATTATTCTCTAACCTGAATCAAGGTGAGTCTTGTAAAGCATAAATCATCTAATCACCTGATCTCTTTGCTCAAGAGCCTCCAGTGCCTTCCAGTCCCAATCAATGTCTCCACCATGACCCATGAGGCCTCGAGTGTTCTAGTGCACCACTACCCCTCAGTTCTCCATGCCTATCACTCCTCTCCATTTTCCAGTTACACCATCCCTCTTGCTTTTCCTCAGACACATCGGCATGCTCCCATCTCAGGCCCCTGGTACATGCTGTTCACTCTGCCTGAAGGACTTTTATATAATCAGATATATTCAGAGCTTACTCTCACACTTTTTTTCAAATCTCTGCTCAAATGTCACCTTATGCAAGAGGTCCTCTCTGATAGCTCAGAGTTAAGTCATAGTTCTTACATGACTTAACTCTGTTATATTTATTTGTTTACATCTGTCGATCTACAATGTAACCTCCTTGAAGGTGGAGATTGCTCTATATTACTCATAGAAAAGTGGCTGGCATAAGCTTAAGTAGTTTTTGATAAGTTAACACTACTTTTCTGAAACCACTTCTATAAAAAGAAAGTTTATTCCTTCCTGGGAGGAAATTGCATATTATCCCTACCACACACCATATGTATAAATTTATTCAAAAGGAATGAAAGACCTAAAGAGAAGAGCTAAATATATAAAACTCTTCAAAGAAAGCATAGGAGTAAGTCTCTGTGACCTTGGACTTGGCAATGGTTTCTTTTTTTTTTTTAATTTTAATGTGTTTTATTTATTTTTGAGAGACAGAGAGAGACAACGCAAGCAGGGGAGGGTCAGAGAGAGAGGGAGACACAGAATCTGAAGCAGACTCCAGGCTCTGAGCTAGCTGTCAGCACAGAGCCCGACACAGGGCTCAAACCCACGAACGGTGAAATCATGACCTGAGCCAAAGACAGACCACCAGGTGCCCCTTGGCAATAGTTTCTAATATAAGACACCCAAAATCATAAGCAACCAAATAAAAAATAAAAAATTGGACTTCATGAAAATTAAAAACATTTGTGTTTCAGAGGATACCATGGAGACAGTAAAAAGACAACACACTGAAAGGGAGAAAATATTTGCAAATCATACACTTGAGAAAAGTCATATCTAGAATTGGGGTACCTGGGTGGCTCTGTCAGTTAAGTGTCTGACTCTTGGCTTCAGCTCAGGTCATGGTTTCACAGTTCGTGGAAGCCTGCTTGGGATTCTCACTCTCCCTCTCTTGCTGCCCCTCTCCTGCCCCTGCGCTCTCTCTCTCTCTCTTTTTCTCAAAAGTAATAAAGAAACTTTAATTAAAAAGTAGGCAAATGGTCTGAGCAGACATTTGTCAAAAAAAAGATAAACAAAGGATCATCAAGCACATGGAAAGATATTCAATAGCATCACTCATCGAGGGAGTTCAAGTCAAAACCACAACCAGATACCACTTCATACTCACTAGCAGAGCTATAAAAAAAACAGTTACTAACATGTACTGGGAAAAATGAGGAGAAACTGAAACCTTCACGCACTGCAGATGAGAATGTACTATGATGCAGCAATTTTGAAAAACAGTCTGACACCTCCTCAAAAGATTAAAGAATTACCATATACCAGTAACTCAATTCCAAGGTGTATACTCAAAAGAAATGAGGACCTATGTCCACACAAAAACCTGTACATGAATGTTCATAGCAGCGTAATTCATAATAGCCAAAGACTAGAAACAATACAAGTGGCCATCAACTAATGAATGGATAAATAAAATCTATTTAATGGAATATCATTCATCAACAAAAAGTCTCAATGCATGCTACAACAGGAATAAACCTTAAAACCTTAAAAACATTATGCTAAGTACAAGAAGCTGGTCACAAATGACTACACACTGTATGATTCCATTTTTATGAAATGTCCAGGATGGGTCAATTTATAGAGACAGAAGCGGACTACTGGCTGTCTAGGGATGGGGCAGGGAGATGAGAGAATTGCGGGCAACAGCTGGAGAGTATAGGATTTTTTGGGGGGTTGATGAAAATGTTCTAAAATTGATGCTGATGATGGATGCACAACGTTGTGAATACCTAAATATTGGTATTGTGTATTAATTTCCCTGTCTGTCCTCCTCAGAGTATGAGCTTCGTGAGAATAGGTACTTTGTCCTATTCACTACTGTTTCCACAGAGCCTAGAATAGTGCCGAGCATATGGTAGATGCTCAATAAACATATGTGGAAAGTGCTCCAGCTACAGCATTGTTAAAAAGACTAGCGAGTTGAGATTGTTAGCAGAGTGTCTAACAGGTGCCTGGCATATGTAGCACGGCAGGAGAGGTATTTGGATTTTTCCAGAACAGGACAAATATTTCACATTGAATAATTATATTCATTGAAAAAAAGATCATTTTTAGGAGATTTCTTTGATAACCAAGAGTTCACTGCATTATTAAAATGTTTTAATGAAGTGTCCTCTCACAGAAATTGTTTCATCTAAACACACTGGAGTCTCATCTTAATTTTAACTTTGCTAATTAAGTTATACAAAAAAAAAAAGATATGCGGATGGGATTTCAGTAAAGACCCACAGCAGTTTCTATTTGGTATACAATATACATTTGATTCTTCTGACACTTTTTGATGACTTTGTAGATAACCAGCCAAATCAGACTGATTATATAATCCAGTGCTAATAATTATCTTCCTGAATTTATAGTCAATTTTCTAAGGAATCCAACTATCAGAGAAACATCTGTTTGTCCCTCTTCTGTGATTTGTGTCTTGCTTTTAATTTCACTACTAAAACCAAAATGCCATTTAAACTACTTTTTAATTCAAAATTCAAAATTCCACATCACACATGCGATAGAATACTGGACTCTCTCTCACCTAAAGTAATGCTACAAGGCTATTTATAGATGCTGCAGTGTCTGAAAGCCATTAAAAGGGTTATTCCCAGGCAGCTGCCTTGAAAAAAACAAAACAACCTAAAATAGCTGGTAAAGTTTGGGAACTGATCCCAAGGTCAAAATACAAATATATATTTACCACCTAAAGTATACTACACAGACCTTTACTGAGCTCAGGATTTATATATATTTGAATGAATTTGAATGAATATATATTATATATATGTATAATGTATATGTATATATGTATTCTATACATATACATATATTTGAATGAATTTCTCAGTAATCCCAAAACTCAAGTCAGTTGAATCACACTTATGTATTTTACAGCAAATATTTACACTGTCCCATTTTGTCCCAAACAAGAGTACATTTTTTTGTTCCTCCAAGAAAGGTACTTTAAAAATATATGTATAATTATCACACAAAAGAGAAGCTACATTAAACTATACCTAATTGCTGGTAACAAATGGGTCATTAATTGATGGAAGAAATGGGGACTTTTATTAAAAATAATTCACAGATGTGACATGGATTTTTAAAAAGCACACATTTTTCTTTATTAAACGTACAATAATCGAGGGTGACACAATGAAAAACACTTTCATGGCTTAGCAATAATATAAAACTGACTATTTCAAATGAAATGGCTGTATGGAAAGCAAGCTGTGTTTTTGGGTTTCTCCTCTCCCTCCAGGGTTGTCAGAGGAAAGGAAATGCTTTTTACCTGGGCTTCGGGAAATGGTGGTCTGGCCAACGGTCTCTGGGGGGCCTGCAGATCATGACTAGTGTTGACACGTTGGTGATGGTGCTTCCATTTCCTCCAGTTGACATGCTCTACCCCAACCCACACTCACCAAAGATGGCTGGGCTTCTTCTGGAAGGATATGGACAGAAAGGTAAAAAAGAAAGAGGAAGCACAAAACAGATTCAAAGGAGAACCAGGAAAACTCCAATTCTAATCACTGAGTGTTCATAAATTCCAGGAATGGAAGAGACGGGATGCATAGAGTCCCTAGTGTTTCCCCCTAACTTGACCAACAAAAAAGAAACACATGAGGCCAAACAACAGATATCTTCTATTCTTTAGGTATTTGCAAGCAAGTATGTCTCTCAAGTATTAAACTTTTAAAATATTTACTTATTTTGAAGAGAGAGAGAGAGAGAGAGAGAGAGAGAGTGCATGCGTGCAAGTGGGGGGAGGGGCAGAGAGAGCAGGAGACACAGAATCTGAAGCAGGCTCCAGGCTTCAAGCTGTCATGTCAGCACAGAGCCAAAGTTGGGGGCTCGGACTCACAACCCCCAAGATCATGACCTGAAGAGATGTCGCACCCTTAACCGACTGAGCCACCCAGGTGCCCCATGTCTTACAAATATTCATAACTTTTCCCTGTTTAGTACCTATCTGCTTTGATGCTTCAGACTGAATCCGACGCTAACTTAAATTTGATGGGATTCAAATTTACCCCCATGCATCTTTCCTTTTGGGCTCAATACTATTTTACTACCAAACGCAGCCCCTTTTGCGTGAAGCCCAGAACTCCCTGAAGCCCCGTGGAAGATTTCAGTTAACATCTTTCTTGCAACACTGCAACGATTTCTCCAACGCTCTTCTAAAAGGTTTACACCCACATTGCAAATTTTTAAATGAAGCCATTTTTAACACTGTACTGATTTCCTTTTCAATCCTGGTCACATTAAATGCATTGAGTCTGTCTCCTCTCTCAGTGTTCCTTCAAACAGGACGGTGGTTTTGGCTGGCCGATTCCGCCACGTGGCTTCTCCGCTGTCCTGTGGATGGCCCGCCCCGCCAAGCCACGACACTTCCTCCCAGCAGCCAGGAGCCTTGCATTCCTGCGGCCATGCACCCTCCAGTTAACCGCCTTGTCTTATCGCGGGATTGCTAGCCTCTCCCACCTTCCAAATGCTTTTATGCATGTTGTTCATTTTCCCTGTGTACATGCTTTTCATTACTTTCTCTACTGCCCCTACATCTAGGTGAGAAAAGTTACACTACAACAATACTGAAAAATAAAATTGGGAACAGCATCACTTTCTTCACCTCCTAGAAATGGAACATAAGATAGCAGGGATTTCAGAAGGAAAAATAATTAATCGTATAAAATATCAGGAATGTGTGGTGGGTGCCAGGAGGGTGGGGGAGGGTGACGGATCCCTCTACCTTCTGATCTTCAAAATCACAATTATTCCGAATTCTAAAAATACATGTCTGCGCATGTGGACAGTGCTTCCTTCATTATCAAAACCATACATTTCCCCTCTTTAACCAGAATAATGACGTTGGCCATAAAATAATTTTTCAATCTAGTATTAATGTTGCTATACCAACAGTTGAAAGTTATGAGGTCTATTTACATTTTTTATTTTCAACATTTTCGGTGCGATTTTGTTTCATATAAGCAGAATATAGTTATAAGTTTTAAAAAATAGATATCACTGCAGTACCAATCTTGCAATAAAGGTGTTTAATCTATGAACACTGCCTACAATGAAAGATGTATTTGGAACTAGCTTTATTGCAATTCTTTTCCATGATACCTTTTTCCCCTTTACTTCATTTACCTCAGAAAATTAACTGTGAACATTTTTCACATGACCCTGTGGTTATTTGGTGTCTCTATTCTTCTTCTGGAAAGGACAAAGGGTCACCCTGTGCTGGGAATAGTGCCCTGCACCCCGCACTACCCTTTGTCCATCTCTGTGCACCTTTCTCTCACCCTGTCTCTCACTGCTCCCTCTGTCTTATTATTTACGTTGAATACAGTTTTTGCTTTATTTTTAAGAACAATAGAAAAACAGTGTGTGTATTTTGTTATAGTCAACAGTTACTTTTTTAATTTTTTGTTTGCTTATTTATTTTGAGAGAGAGAAAGTAAAAAGAAAGAATGCACCCAAGGGAGGAGCAGAGAGAGAGAATCCCAAGCAGGATCCATACTGTCAGTGAAGAGCCTGATGGGGGCCTCAATCTCACAAACTGTGAGATTATGACCTGAGCCAAAATCAAAAGTCAGAGGCTTAACAACTGAGCCACCCAGGCACCCCTGTTATAGTCAATTAAATGTTCAGTTTTACTATTACTTTTCTTTTCTATCTATTATTTATTTTCCCCTTTCTGAATTACTTCATCAGGAATTTTTTTCAATAAGGCCTGTAAGCAGTAAACTCTGTCTTCATATTTCTGAATTAAAAAAAATATCTTTAATGAATAATTAAGTTAGTTGGGTATAGAATCCAAAGTTGATGACCCTTAATATATTTATCCATTGTCTTCTGGTATGATTTACTACATGTGAGATGTCTGCCATTGACAACTTTTGTGTAACCTGTCTTTTCTTTCCGGTGTGCTCTTGTATATTATGCTGCCACACTATGCTACATCTAAATGTGGGTTTCTTTTCTGGTTTTTTTTTATTTGAAAGGAATTTTTAATATAAGAAAGTGTACCCTGAATCAGTGTTGGGAAATTTTCACTCAATACTTCATCTAATATCACTCCTCCACCATTCCTTCTGCATCTTTTTCCTGGAGTCCTATTAGACCTATGTCACAGCTTTTTTACCTACTCTCCATAAATTTAGAAGTTTACAAATCTATCCATGCATTTCTTCATTTCTTCATGATATATTTTATGGAGATGTAAGTGACATATAACACTGCATTAGTTTTAAGTGTACAATGTAATGATTTGACTTACGTATGTATGTATGTATTGTGAAATGATCACCACAAGAAGTCTAGATAAGATCCGTCTCCTCACAGTTATGAATTAGTTTTTCTTGTGATGAGAACTTTCAAGATCTTCTCCCTTAGCAACTTTCAAATAGGTGATACAATCTTATTAACTATAGTCATTGTGCTGATCTTATAACTGAAGGTTTGCAACTTTGGGTATATAGCTTTGTACCTTTTTAGAATAGAGACATGGAAAGGATATCTATTTATCTATGAACGGATACATAAGAAAGAGACAGACAAAATAGGCATATTCTGGGTGAAATCCTCAGTTCTGTCCCTCAAATTTTTT
>NC_043703.1:83237858-83354194 GCF_006229205.1 Suricata suricatta | reverse complement strand
CTACTAACACTCCTTTTCTTAAAATCTACTTTGGTCTTAATATAGACACGCCAGCTTCTTATGATACCATTTGCACATGTACCTTTTTTTATCCTTTTAGCTTTAAATCTATTTGTGTCCTTGCATTTTAAGTATGTCTCTTATAGACAACATAGTGTAAGGTATTGCTTTTGTTATCCAACCCTACATTCTTTCTCTTTTAGTTGTAGTATTTTATTCATTTATACTTAATGTAGTCATAGATATGGTCGTTTTTAGGTTTGTAATATTGCTTTTTGTTTTATATTTATGTTTTCTCTCTTTCTCCTTTCCTGTCTTGTCTTAGAACAACTCAATGTGTCTAGTATACAATTTCAAGCTTTATATGGGCTTTTTAATCTATGCTTCTTTGCATTTTAATGGATCCTCTAGGAATTATAATGTGTCTCTTTAGATTAGCACACCCTGAGTTAATATTGTACTACTTTGCATAAAATATAGGAACCTTGCAAAAATATCATTCCATCTACCTTCCTTACTACTGCTATCATATCAATTATAACAGCCATGATAAAGGCCTCAACAGAGTTATGACTTGCTTTGATGGTATCTATGTCTCAAAAAAAATTAAGAGAAAAAAATAAATTTACATGTAGAGACTCTTAAGTTTCCCAACTACTTATCTTTTTTAGTGGTCTTCATTCTTTCTTTTATTCCCCCTTTGGCCTGAGGAATGTCCTATAGCTTTCTTTGCAATGTAATTCTTCTGGTAATACATTTTCTAGGTTTCTTTGATTTAAAATGTTTTATTTCATCTTCAGTTTTGAAGGATATGTTCGCTGATCATAGAATTTTGAATGACATATTTTTTTCTTTCATCATTTTAAAGATACAGTTCATTTGTACTGAGATTGCTTTGTTTGAGTTTTGGCCTTCATTTTTTCTGATGAGAAGTCAGTCATCATTTTTTTTCATCATTTTCCCCTTCATGTTCTATGTTGTTCTTCTACACCTGATTCCATGAGTTTCTCTTGATCTTTCGCCTTACTTTTTATAAAATAGTTTGTTTATTTATTTTGAGATAGAAAGAGAGAGAATGAGGGAGGGGCAGAGGGGGAGAGAGAGAATTCCAGACAGGTTCCATGCTCAGTACACATCCCAACGCAGATCGATGGCTTAATCTCACAACTGTGAGCTCAAGACCTGAGCCGAATCAAGTCAGACACTTAACCAATTGAGCCAACGAGGTGCCCTCTTTTTTACTTTTTTTGCTTCCAATATGTCTAGGTTTTACTTTCTGTTTATCTTTTAGATTCATTGAGATTCTAGGGTGTTGCACCACATTCGGGAAGATTTTGGCCATTACTTCTTAAAATATATCTACTGCCCATCTGTCTGTCCTCTCCTCTGAGACTCCAATTACACTTGTTAGAATACTTGATGCAGTCTCATAGACCTCTAAGACTGTGATAATTTTCTTTCAATCATAGTTTTCTCTGTTTTTTTATTGGATAATTTCTACTGTTGTATCTTCAAGTTCACTAACTTTCCCTTTAGTCTTATTCCGTCTGCTCTTAAACCCATCCAGTGATTTCTTTTCTCTGTTACTATACTTTACACTTCCAAAATTTACATTTAGTTACTCTGTACAGTTTCTATTTCTCTGCTGGTATTCCATACATCTTAATTTATTACACATATATTTGTTTTATGCCTTTGACTATTTATAATGGCTACTTTAACGCCCTGTCTGCTAATTATAACATCTGAGTTATCTCAAGGTCACCTTCCTTTGACTTATTTTGTTTTTCCTGATGTGGGTCATATTTTCCTGATTCATTAAAAAGATAGTGATTTAAAAATTTTTTGGTACTGCATATTAAAAATAGTATGTTATTGAGGCTTTGGATCCTGTAATGACTTTTGCAATAGCAGACTGTTAATCTAGCTGGACTCCGGCTGTAAACTTGGTCCCCCATGTGGTAGGGAGCAGCTAAAATCACTGCTTAAGTATTTCTGCTTCCACTGATGTTTTTCTGTTGTGCTCCCAAGGCCTCCAACTAAATGTTGTTTGATAGGAACCTAAGGATCTCGGGAAAGATTTTGCACGAATTTGGAGTTCACCAACTTTTACAACTCTCACTTGCAATGATCTATCCCCTTACTTTTTGGCTCCTTGACCAGCTCATAGACTGTCTCCTGAAATCTCAAGCCAACAAGGCAACTAGAACCATGTTCCAATTAAGGAGTGTCCTCAAAAAGGCCACAAACTTCCAATCGTACCTGTGTAATCCTCCTTTCAAGGTCACACCCCTCTCCACTAAGTTTCTGACTGCTTTGTGTCTCTCAAAAGGAACAGCAAACTGTTTGGGTTGTCTGGGCATGTTTACTTTTTGTCTTGATCCTACACTGTTATCGACAGAAGGGCGAAACCTACTGAACTACTTCACTACTCCAAAATGCCATGTAAATTACACCATCTATTTTAAATGGTTTATTTCTATGAACCATGTATAATTCAAATAATCCACAATTTCGAATTCTACCATCTTTGAACATCAAATATACTGGTATATCTTGAGATCAACAAAAACAAAAGAAAAAAGCAAAAACAAAAATTAACCCAGAGGAGTTAGCACTAGTAAAATTCAGTAATGTGTTTCCTCTTTTTGCCTAGAGTTGCAAGAATACAACAGGGCCTAAGTAGTAAGAAACAGCAGAAAATCTATTTTGACTCTAAAGAGAAAAAAAAAGAACTCCATAATTTAATTAGAATGTGAAATTTCTTCAATTTCCAAATTAAAAATCTAGTGCAGCTCTGTCCAATAGAACTTTCTCTAATGATGCATATATCTTATCTATGCCTTATAGATAAGATGCCTTATATGGTAGCCACAAGACATAGGTAGCTATTGGGCACTTAAAATGTGGCCAATGCTACTAAAAAGTTGAATTTTTTATCTTTCTTTTTTAACTCATCAGTTGATTCTTTGATGCTTTTCTCGACCCCAGCGATTAATCTTATGACCAGCTTTTTAAATTCTTATCATTCTTAATTTTAATTTATTTCTTTTAATTAGTTTATTTAGAGAGAGAGAGAGACAGTGTGTGTGTGTGTGTGTGTGTGTGTGTTTGTGTGTGTGTGTGTGTGTGTGTGTTATTCTACTGTGCCACCCAGGTGCCTCCATACTTCCTTTTACATATCAGAAATTTAAATAGCCATGTATGGCTAACGTCAAGTGTGTTGAGGAGTATAGGTATAGTGCAAATGAAACAAACAAGAGATTATAATCAACGGCAGGTAGAAGTCAGTTTTGATGTGATAATAGGGATATTTTAATGTGCTTAATAACTCAAAGAAATAAAGAATTCTGTGATTTCATAATATAAAAATATTTAATTATCCCTCACTATACCATTTTCTTCTCAAATGTTACATAGCATTTATACTGCTGCTGTATCAGAACTATATTTTTTGGACCAAGGAGCAAATGACCAAAAAGAAAAATCATAACATGAATTTATTAATAAATTACACATTTTATCACTCATAAATAATTATGGCTTCCAAGTCAAGTTAAAACTCACTTGGCTTCTTATGGTAAATACGTGTATAAAGTAGAGTCACATCTTACTTGGAGGTGAGAATTTCTGCTAAAGTGAAAAGCAAGATAGTCTGAATGACCCTTGAAGCAAAAATTCCTTTATATCCACTCTAAAATGAAGCAAGGTACTAACTCGTGGTAAATTCACTCTGGACCATTTTTTCTCCCAGACTGGAATAGATCATTGTTTCCAAGGCTGAAAAACAGATGGTACAATGGTCTAATATTTTGATGTAATGCTGTGTAAATAGCATTTCCTCTACATAGACTCCCAGAACCCCACTCAGAGAGGAGAGGTATCTTGCTCTGACATACAGGGACTGTGGCCATTTAAAGAGCCAGCACACTTCTTGCTGTAGAGTTACTCCATGGCAATGCTCAAGGTGAAGGTAAGACAGGGGACATTGCCCCGAACCATTACAATTCTTTCTCCTGCTCTCTCTCTCTCTCTCTCTCTCTCTCTCTCTCTGTGTGTGTTCATTATAACTCCTCTCAGAAACTCATGTACTTGAATTTGAGCAAGGTAAGCATGCCTGTGTGAAACTATATTAAATGCATTGGGGGAAATTATCAGTAAAAATGGACAGGAACCATAGTTTTTGACCCTAATTGTTTGTATTTCTGCTACCCAGAAAATCCAAACTTCTTTTCCAAAGAAAATCCCTTCTTTAACCATACTAGAGAGTTAAGTCTTTAAACAACTCTTGGATTCACAGGGGAAAGAGAGTAAAAATGTTAGATCATTTCTGAGCACAAACAATTACTGTCCAGAAAGACTGACCAATTTTAAGCATGTCCTAATTAAGGTATCAGCACGCATTATCTGCCATGCTTCTGCTCTTAGAGTACAGTTAATCTGACATGTTTCCCATCTGTGTATATGTCTGTTCTAGAGCCTATTGGAATTTCCAGAGTTACCCAAATGATGCAGTTACCTCTGTGCTATAGCAGAAATAAATGGACTTTGGTTAGCATTATTTATCTATTTGGGGAAGTCTTATTGTATAATAAAATGGTTCCAAAATGTTAGGAGAATACAAAGTTTATCTATAATTTCCTTATGTTTAACCTATTCTAAATGGCAGTGTGTGATATTTATTTTTAAAAGACTATCACATGAATGTTTTCCTCCCCTTGACCTACTTACCCTTTCTATTTTTCCTTATGGATCTAATAGTGATAATACTAACAGCACCAAAAACATATTAAGTACTTTATACGACATATAAAGTCATGACCTTGGCCTTCAGAAAAACACAGTTACTCTTCATGCATGGGTCTTTTTGAATCTTACACTGAACCTCCTACCAAAAGTACTTCTCTACATTGACTGGAACTGGTTGGTTGACTATATTATTTGATAAGAAGAGTTGTGTTTTTATTTGAAGATAGGATGATTTTTCACTTTGAATTATTGCTTGTTTTCTTCCCATACAATTCCATTTTGGGCCACTTGTGCATGCAAATTGCCTTATGTATTGCCCAAAAATCAGGATTCTAGCGTTTGTGGGTTTTCTCCATTCCTTCAATGTTATGGGACTTATCCCCATAAACTGATTTTCTGACTTTCGACTCTCCTCTGTTTCTATTAGTCATTTTGCTTTTCCATCTCTCCAGCATTAGATTGCCGTTGTGCCACATTTGAAACATGTTGCTTTCATTTCTCCTGTTATCCATAGCCTGAGATCTGATATATTTAGAAAATTGCTTTCTATTGTTGACCGGCCTTTTTTCTGTAAGTCTTCTGTGATAGGACTTGTTCTCCCCCGTAGTCAGAATGTAATGAGTAACCGGGGAAGATTTTTCTGGAATCAGAACTGTTCCTTTCATCAATCCTCTCGAGAGAGTTTCCCTGATCTGGGGAAATGCCTGGTTTCCTGCCCAGTTTGTTTGGACCATCATGCGGCCCCACTCTGGAGGCAGAGTGAGCCTGTAGATGGAGATGTGCACATT
Source organism: Suricata suricatta (assembly GCF_006229205.1). Lineage (NCBI taxonomy): Eukaryota > Metazoa > Chordata > Mammalia > Carnivora > Herpestidae > Suricata > Suricata suricatta. The sequence continues at coordinate 83,348,657 of NC_043703.1, read as the reverse complement.
CCATGTTAATCAGGAAGCTGCAGTGGTGTTTGAATCATATTGGATGTTTTGCAAAGTCAAGTGTCTCTTTACTTTTGAGTCTTTTTTCTGAAGAACTCAAAAGATGTTTTGATGCATTATCTTGTGTGGCTCTTTGAGAGGAAAGCAAGGGTGATATGTACATGTAAATTATGTAAATAACGTTCTATCTCAACTGAAAAATTTATTATTTCTCTTCCACATTCTTTCTCTGCTGAAGTCATTTTGCAAGATAACTTTTGCTAAAAGGGGTCACAAAAATTTGTCAGTTGATCCAATGGATATACTTTTGAATGCCCACCGGAAGCCAGGCCATGGAGGTAAAACAGCACCTGGGCATTGCATAAAGTTACTCACAGGCATACCGTGGACAAGAAAAAGGCACAAGGAGGGACTGACTGGAGTCAAAAACCCTCTGTCAGTGCTTTGTAGCAAGTGTCAAAGGATAAGATTACAAGTCCAGGAGTCCAGACAAGAGATCTTAGAGGGAGTCCAGTGACCTACACTCTTTCTCACTAAGCAGTCAAGTTGATGAAGATTCTGGGACCTTTCTAGGAAAATCAGTTAGAAGAGGATCCCTCACCCTCCAATTCCACAAATAGCCACAATGCTTAAGAATCTTTAGAACTCAGTGTCTGTACCTCAAAAATGCCAACTAAAACTCAGAGTTTATCAGTTGGTTTTTCTGAGAATAATCATGGCTCAACTAAATGACTTACTCTCTCTCTAACTTCTGAATTGACTTAGCCTCCCAGAATTGTTTTCCCCATAGAATTGCTGTAAAGATTAAATGAGATTGTGCTTACGACATGAGGAGGCTAAGAGCCTGATAAATGAGCATTGTTCCTGCAGAGGCTGATGATAATAACAATGGTGGTTTCACTTCTACTAGGTAGCCAAGGGGATACATACCGGGGACCCACAAGTTGAAAAGTGCAAAGTGACAATGTGCTTTTTATACCTTGCCGCAAACAAGCCAGAAGCACTTGGTGCTTTGCCTGGCCAGATAGAGAGGTAAATTATGAATGTGGGATGAGATCCAGAAGGTGAGACTAGAGGAGGAGGAGCAGAAGGCAGATTTTGGCAAAAGGGAAGCCTAATGCAAAGCTGGGGTGAGTGGCAACCAGAGCTCCTTAGAGAGGAGAATGTCCTGACTGGCAGACAACATCTCCGCATGTATCCTGTCCCCCAGAGTTTGTCACCAACACCTGAGTTCCGGACTGATAGTCCACCTGCCGGTCAGTGGAGCTCAGGCCCTCTACGTCACTGTTTGGGCCAACCAAGGAGCCCTGGACTTCACCGGGGTGAGGTTCCATGTGGCAAAGGCTAAGAGGACTGGTGGACTCTTCCATCCAGGTACCAAGATTATAGCAAATCCATTATTTAAAGATGAGTAAGGGATTCTAGGTGTTTCCCCGGTGCCCACGTTGAGGGCCTCTCAGGATCAAGGTGGCTGTCAGGTATTTGTAGAACAGTCCTCTGAAAGAAGCCGATGGGATTATGCACTGTGCACAAGCAGAGGCCACATAGGAGAGCTGTGTGACACCATTTGCCTCTGGTCCTGCAATTTGCCCTCTGCAGAGCTGGGCCTGGCCGAGGTCATGGTGGGCTCCTGTTCATTGTCCCACAGCATTCTTCTAGTAAAGCTTGAAATAACTTGTACCAAGCTAACGATAAGAAAAGCAATTGTTCAAAACCAATAATATAAAGTCAAAAAGACAGAAAATATTCAGATATTTTCACTCGAGTAACATGCTAGCAAAACATTTCTTGTTGTTCTTTAATTAAGCGAAGACACAGGGAGGTCATAAAATACACTATCTTGCTATCTACTTTTCCTTGGATAAAGAAGAAGCCCTTATTCACCAAGTTTCCCCAGTCGAGAAATGTCATGTCAATGAAGTTAACTGTTGAGAACAAAGTATTTTAACTTCAAATTGTCATTCAAGAAAGAATTTTGAGTACTCCCTTAAAAAAATTGGCAGTTGTCACTTAATATATGATGTGATCTAAAAGCATATTATTTTTTAATGTTACCTAGGAGATTTCATCAGCTTCATGACATTCTTAATCTTTGATATAATTGTCTAAATTGATAGAACATCTTTTATTAAACTGATAGAGGCACATCCTGCCCTTTTATGAGTCAAGTAAACAGGTGTGATTATTCAGGGCTCTAAGTTCTTCTTTTGTCTTCCCCCTTTTTTTTTTTAATCAACCCTCCTAAAACTTTCTGATACTGATAAAAGTGGCACTGTTTTAAAAGATAAGAAGCACCCAAATTATCTCCTCCTGACCTTTATAGTTTCCAGAACAAGTAGTTTCTGTTAACAACACAGTTCAGGCTTTTTCTTACAAAGTATACGTGGCATTGTGCCATAAGAAAAACATTTATTGTTCCTGATAAAGAAAGTTATTAAGCCCTCTTCTTTGCTCAGAAAACCATTTTGAGCAAAATAAAGTTGGGAAATACTTTAGAACTCCTGAGGAAAAATTTGAAAGAAACAGGGGAGGGGATGGGGGAAGTCCCATAAGTTACGATGCCTTATTGCAACAAGTTAGATAGGCTTCAAGGATAATTCTTGGCAACCTTTCGATACAAGCAGAACACCAACACCACTGAAGTTTAATATGTTAAAAGTAAGTTTTGTAAAAAGGATTATTGGGAGAATGTGAACAGGAAACCCACACAGAGTTAAAATTCATATAATACATTAACCAGACTTAAACCTTTCAACCCAGCTGCTTCTTAATTTAAAAAAAAAAATTTTTTTTGAGAGAGAGAGAGAGAATGTGCGCTGCAGAGGGGCAGAGAGACAGGGGGACAGAAGGATCCAAAGCAAGTTCTGCATTGACTGCAGGAAGCCCAGTGTGGGGCTCGAACTCACAAACCATGAGATCGTGCAGGGCTCAAACTCAGGAACCATGGGATTGTGACCCGAGCCAAAGTCCGACGTTCAGCTGACTGAGCCACCCAGGAGCCCCTAAGCCTGCCTGCTTCTTAGATTAAATGATTCATATTCAGTTGTCGTCTTCTGAACCTGCATCTGTGTGTTTTCATTATAAGAGAGTTCATAAACAGTTCAGAAGGGCAGGCGCCATCAAAGACCCCTCCACTCATGGTCAGCGGCCTTCATCAGTTTTTTTCCCGAGGCTTCAAAACAAACAAGTGTGATCTATCCATCCTTGCAGGTTGCACCGTCTGTGACAATACAACCCTGTTGCCATTAATTCTTAAGGAACTATGGACTGAATGGCCAGGAAGGCAAAGTTATAATATAAATGTCCTCCCTGTTACCAAAAACGTGGGGGTCTCTTTTGCACTGTTTTTGAGGAGCTGGAGGTACAGTGCCGAGTCAGGGAAAAGGCACAAAGTGAACTGGAGCCACATAAAAGGAAGCATACATTTACAAATAATAAGATTCATTAAGGAAAGTAATAGAAGAGGCAGTAATCGTCATTAAGTCTAGAATTCATAACTTCAGATTTCTCGTGCACAATAAGCTTTCTGGTGTGCCACAGTTTTTAATAGCCTCGCAGCTTTTTAAAATTCTTCTCTGAAAAGATGATTGGCTTCTAGCGTCAGAATATGCAAGTACACAGAAAAGACGGGCTTTACTGACCATTTCTTTGTGTTTGGGTATATATTTCTGTATGGCATAATATTTCCACTTGCACTGGTTTCCTGGCATGAAAATGTTTATTGCGCTCATTAGCTAAGAGGGTATCGGCACTGGTCCAATGAACACAGATCTGCCTTCTGATTTCAGCCATTAAATTGCAATGGGATTCACAGGCTTAACATTGTGGGTGTGAGGATAATAAAATGGAACTCCATCTTTAGCCCAGTTACCATGGATGCAGTTAAAGGTCATAGTACCAGCTGCTAACTAGTTGCCTTTTGAGCTGCGCTTCCCTTCCTGGCTGTGTTTTCGAGCACTTCCGTTCCTGTAGGTCTGTCGTGGAATACCGTCACCTAATTTGGTGGTACACTAACCCCTTCTTTACAGCGACAGGCTCCCTCCTTTCAAGACAATGGTTGCCATGGATCTCCATATTTATTTATGTATTACAGATACGGTATAGAATCCAAAGGTAAAGGCCTTAATAAAAAAAATTCCAAATTACTGTTGCTTCAGCATCCTGCGTTACTTTCTCATTTTCTGCACAGCGCTCTCTACATTCCCAATCTCGCCCCCACCGCCTCCCAAAAGTAGTGTAAATTCCCATCTTCGTTCAAACTGGTAATGGGTTCAGGCAGTGATGCATCCACAACCTGAGCCATCAACTTCTTCTTCATTCGGCCCGAAGTCCTAGGAGCTAATTCCCTGTATTGCATGAGGTGTCAGGGTAATTACCGCTGATCAGCCCTGTTTCCCTGCCCGCCGCCCAGCCTCTCGGGCCCCCCGTTTATGGACGCACCAGTACAGTGTCCCGGCGCTCATTCAGCCAAGCTTCTTAATCGAAAGGGTTTGGACAATGTCGGATTTTCAAAGAGAAGAAGTAGGGGGAAAAAATTAAAAGTAGCCAAGGGAAATAAAGTGCATGGTAAGAAACCTGAATGTGCTACACAACAGTTCCTGATGTCGACTCTTCCTGTCCATAGACTTTAAAACTCCCATTCATTCCCAAAAGAAGGTACTGTGAGCCTTGCCTTGGGCAACCTAACTCTACGATCACATTTTGAAATATTTGGGGGAACGTGTAGCTTAAAAAAACACACACACTTGAGGGAAGTTTATTGCTTTTTGTTCTATTTAGATATGTCTTAAATGTGTGGGGCTACATAAGCCAGAATACAAAGAAACTTACCAAAAAAAAATGTTGTGCCCCTCTGTTTTAAACATACATTTATATAACTTGTCATTTCATAAAAATAAATTAAGTATTATATGAGCCAAATGTTTCAATTCCACACAAGAGTGGTTTCTGGGACTCTTGGCAGAATGCCACTATATTCATTTTTATTTCAAACACAATGTGAAGTCTTTAATTTTAATATACTTTGTAACTATAATGGTTATAAGGCATGTACTGTATTAATTCTTCCTCATCTTTTTCTGGTCCTGGGCAGATTTCACTGAGGAACAGAAAGATTCATTGATTTCATGTACCTTACATACTTTAAAATATCGTGGAAGCCCGGGGTGGGGTGAGGAGCCCGGAGAAAGAATTCGGAGTTGGGCACGTGAGGCTCAGTGCCCTCAATGTTGCCACTGGCTTTGGCATAGTATCCTTCCCCGAACTGGTCCCCGAGTTCAAGGGAAGCCCTGATAGAAAAGCGAGGCGAGCAGTGGAGAGGGGAATGGAAGTCCCATCTGCCGCCTGGGGCTCGTCCCGAGCTCCTGCATCCCTGGGCACCCCCCCACCCCCTCGGGAGCCATCTCTCAGAGGCTGGCAGTCTGAAAGGAGAGGAGCCCGGGTTAGTCAGCTGATGGGAGCCTCTCTGTAAGTGCCCCATGTGATGGCAGTGTGGTCATGGGCCAAATCCTTCCCCACCGCTTCTTTATCCTCTGGAACTCCACTAGCCAACAGTCAGAGAATGAGCAGGGAGAAGAACACTAGGAGATCCTGGCCCCATTTAATCCGAGCTAGTCTGCCAGAAAAAAAAGAGACTGAAGCCTCCCCCCGCCCCCCAAGAGGCACCAGAGTGGCAACGACAAATACATATGTAAATCTATTAATCCCCAGGGACAGTCTCGAGGTTTCAGAGCGACCTCAGCAACAGAGTGGTATTTCTTCATTAAAGGGGCCGGCAGAGGGGCCGGAAGAGAGAAGTCTTCTTCCTAAACCAGGCGACGGTATTCTTGGAGACACCAGACTAACACGTTTCCAGCGCCCAGGGAGACTTCAGCTCTCTCCTCTTCCTCTGCCACACTTCTAATCAGAGAATTTCTTCCTGTGCCTTGTTTACTGTTGATATTTTCTGGCTGATTGGAGAGGAATGACATTTTGACAATTTACTGTAGCAGTAAGCACTGTACAAACAAAAGGTGCTGATGAAAACTGGAACCCATTATTATGTAAATGACGGCTGAGCAACACAGAATCTGTCTTCCAGTCACCATCATTGAGACCAGTTTTACTCAATGATAATAATTTTCATGATTGCAGACTTCAGAGTGATCAGAAATATGCTTTAGCTGTTGCATTTATCTGCTGCTAGTACTTGACCCTTAATTAAATTCTGAAACTTTTTTATATAATAAAGTAAAATACAGCTGACACTTCCGTTCAAACAAAGAGGCTCAAACAACAGAGCTACCAAATAAGATAAAGGTATTTCAGATTTACCTCACCGTATTTATAGTAAACATGGATTGTACAGTGTATTTTGAAAGCGAGCTTAAAGTTTCAAATGCAGATGTGTGTTTTCAAGTAATTTCAATTCTGTACTTCGGCGCGGCTCCTCTGAAATAATGTGAAATCTCTGCAAGCTCATCTTGGACACGTCATAATAAAAAAATCTGTTTGAAAGGCATGTAAATGTGCTCTGAAAATAAGTTTCGTGGATTCTTTAAATCATCCGTCTTAATATCTAGACTATTCAAAGCGAGTCTTCAAAACTACGCCACTTATTAAGACCCACACAGCTTGGGGAGCCTGCATTGAGCTTTGGAAAGGAATTTTTTCAGAAATGTGTTCTTGTCTTAAAAGGAGAAAGCCAAGGCAAATTTTCAAGCAGCATTTTGGCTTCAATGACAAATTGATTGGCTAAAACAGATGTCAAAGTGAAACTACAAAGAGCCAGGCATTAAATACAGGTATCAGCTGTCTTCTTAAGAATGGCTGAAACTAGAAGACACTTGGGCTAATGTGTTCTTATTCTCTTGAAATCCTGCTAATGTTCCAGAGCATTTATTTACCTTGGAGTTCCCTCACTTTTTCAGGGTTGGGGGGGTATAGGCTGGGGAGGGGGGAGAAGATCTTCATTTTGAACATGTTAATAAGTGAAAGTCAGTTTAAAGGAGGGCAATTGTACGAGCCCATTTTTAATATTTCCTTAAATATATAACCCTTTCTAGCCAGGCAGTTCACTGAGCCAATGAGCTAAGAAGGTAATTACTTAAGTGGATTTCATGAAGAGCAGAAAGATGATTGTGTCACATTAAATAACAATTGTGTCCTTAATGATGTGTTGTGCTATAATGCAAACACCCTCCCCCAGCTCTGGCCAGGACTCTGGTGTACCTTTCTAATGACTCCCGGGGCTTCTGTCCCCTGGCCACCACTCCAGGCTTTCAGAACCTATGTAAACACCAAGTGCGCTGGTATATTTTTTTAGACTGTGGTGCCTGCAGCTGCAGGCTGCACAATTTATCATTGATAAATTGGCTATGAATTGCTGATATGCTTCATATGAATATAAACATTGTTGTAGCTTTGTAGCTTGAATAAAAGGAAGGAAGAAATGGACCGGACTTGACAAAGGAGACGGCAAGTCCCGAGCACGACCTTCCAGAGCTTTCGTTCTCTGTAGGGTGAAGGCCCCGTTTACTTGGAAAACCAGAATGATAGTCCCCAAAAGGGGGGGGGGTTGTGAATGCAGCTTTAGAAACTGAATGAAGTGTGGTTTCACACTTAAGCATTTCTCTGTTATGGGATATATATGCAGGACATAATTGCTGTATGTATATTAGATTTTATTCCTTTGGAATATATAGTATTCACAGCATCTGTATCCACTCCACTTGGTCCAGAGACACAAAAGAAGGGTCAACATAATAAATACATCCTATATCTGATTTAGGATTCACATTAGATGCTACCTAGCCTTAGAGGAAGAATTTTCACAGCGATGTAAACTTAAGAAAAAGAGGGGGAAAAAATAAAAACATGAATAGGACAATTAGCCCATGGCTATAAATTTTCTTGACTGCTCTTGGATGCCATTATAATGCTTATTTTTTGTATCGCCCATAATAGTGTTTCTTTGTAGATATGCACATCGAATCTTACAAGATCATTTATTTCCTGATTTTAAAATTAATGAATCTAATTTCAGATGATATGCTTCAAACAAAATGCACAAAATGCAATAAACAACCCAAACGTGGAGTAAGCACTTCGCACTAAATCCTATTTGATTAGCAATGTACCCATTTCACAGCACGAAGAAATAAGATGCTTAACGTGAGGAAATCTGAAACTCAGTACAGGTTAAAATATATTGTGAGAGTTGAAATGAGAAAAATCTCTTACCTCTTATATTTTGTCTTCGTTTGTTTGTTGTTAGTTTTATTAAAGAAACGAAGACATTTGGATCAGAACAGATCATTGAAATGGAGACTGGGAAAACCTTGGTTGTATTGAAAGACCCTATGTTGCTGTTCCTGAATTAGACTTTGGAAAAAACTATCACAAAACCAGCTTCCATAATCATGAAAGAAACACCTGTGAGGGGCCATGCATCTTGCTTTGCAGATAGAAGATCACTGCCCTTGAGCAGGAAGCGGAGGCCACCTTTACTGGGTCCCGCATAGGGCATTGCCTTCACTGACGCTTCTTTCCTGCTCACAGTAGTCTGGGACACAGAGCAGCAGACCCCACAAGAAGCTGTGTAACTTGCCTCCCCTGTTCTCCTGCCTGGGTCCACTCAGGTCTGACTGACTCCAAAGCAAGACTTGTTTACAGCATGGATGTGATCCAACGAGTGACGAAGATCAGTCAGCATCGAAATCCAGATGCAACAATAAAGCCTTAACCAGGCGCTGCCAGCAGCTGGAGAAGGAAACAATGCAACAATACAAATGGTAACAGAGGCCACCTCTCATCTCCAATATCCTTTTCCAAAACAAGTATGAGCTCCTCTACAAGCTGAGGGGAGCTGTGTAAGCTGCTTATAGATCCGCTCATACTGGACACCACGAGGTCTACTTACTCGGTATTTCCCACTGCACTCTAAACAGTTAAGCATTTTGTATCCATTTGAAAAACAAGAAAGCTAAAACACATGAAATAAATTATTCCTCTGAAGAAGCTGTGATAAGTGAATTATATTGCTGGAAATGGGGTGGGGGGAGCCACGGACACGCACATTGGTGAGAGTGGGGGTCTGCCTTCCATTGCAGCCACATGGGATCCTCAAGTAGGTTTCCTGCGTCTGTCATTTCAGAGACCTTCTCAGCTGGAAGGCACCAGATGAAATACACAACAAACAGTGCCTTGGAAATCTTGGACCTTCTTTTCTTTAAAGGGGAACTCCATCTGGAGAATAATAGCTAATCCTTTAAAATTTCTCATGGGCCTTTGATGTACACTAACTTCTCAAAACCATCTGATAAGTTAGGCATTATTATATGCATTCCCATTTTACAGATGAGGCACTGAGCCACCAGGAGGAGTGACCAGTGTGAGGTCATGTAGCAGAGAGTGGAGGGCCAGGTGCTGACCCAGGATGGCTTTCCTGAGTCTGGATCACTGAATCACACTGCCTCCAGAAAAAGCTAGAAAGGCTGCTCAGTGTGAAGCATCCCAGACCACGGGCAGGATGGAGGTTATAAACCTTGATTAAAAACCCTGTTACAAATGGGCTGAAGTATTTATTCCTTTTAATACCACCTATCTGGACGCTTTCATTTTCTCAGGTACAGAACTCAAGTTAATGTCCACAAAATTTGCCTCCTACCCTCAGATTAAAATACAGCAAAATACAGACATGGTTCCAACAAAATCTATGCTTGTACATATCACACTTAATGCGTTTCTGTATTGTAGATCAATTTATCATCTAGCATTTTGATGCCAACTAACCAATTCATATGAAAGATCCTTGCAAAAAAGATTTATTCTTGAAGCACTTTAGGAAGTAATAATAAAATATCAGAAGAAGATATAAAATGATTTGGGGTGAAGTGATAAGTGATAGCACTCACTCAAAATATTTGAGATAGTAAACTTTTCCATTCTTGAGTGATTTCTAAATTTCTCTTACAGCGCTACTCAGTTTTCTCAATCAACATCGGGGCTGGTCCAGCATCCTTTGCAGTTTCCAGAGCATGGGACAATGACCTTTTTCCTTTTCCACCAAAGAGAAACCCTGATCTCCTTCAACCTCTTTTCCACAAAGCCCCTCAGACTAAGATGCCGTGGAGATCACCACTTGCCTCCAGGAGCTGCTGGTCACTAGCTCCTACATGCCCTCTGCCCTTTAGGGAGGTATACAGAATCTTTCCAAGAGGAGCACAGGGTCTCTCTGATCACCTATGATGGGGACTTGTAATATATACATTTTAATACATATTTACCGAGCTGCCACTATGTCCCCAGCACCGTGCACTCTTTGTCTCTCCCTGGAGCATGAATGGAAATTTCTGAGCAGTCCCTTCTCTGAATACAGAGTGAGAGAGAGAGACCCTCACTGGTCTGAGGCTCCCTTAAGGCTTCTGTGACAATGCACCTACTCAAAATGCAAGCAGGAGCCCTGAACTACATTTAAGCCACTTTACTTTCCTACACAATGATGCTCTCTACCTGGGTTTGCAGAAGCAGACATAGCAGTAGAGTTTATGGTGTGTGTGTTGGGGGGCAGGGGAGAGTGGTATAAAGGTACCAACAGGTGGGAAGGAAGGGAGTAAAGCCAGACTAGGCAGACAGAGCAGCTGGGCTGCTTTGAAGTGCCTACAAAGTCCCAGCTGACCTCAGGAGCTCTGGAGCTAGAGTGGCCTTTGACAGTGGGATCAGGCTTTTTGTACCCAACTCAACTGACCGAGGATACTGGATGTCCCAGGAAGAGGCAGGACCATGGACAAAGCAGCACTCTCCAGCCAAGGATTCAGGAGAAGTTAAGAACCATTCTGCCCAGCTGGCAGAATGACGGATGTGGGCAGCACAGGATAATGTCCACAAGACTCTCCATACCTTAAACCTAGAGACCTGTCCTGTCTATATAATTTAATGGGAAGCAAAGGAGTCCAAAGAATCAGCATTTCTCATATACATCGAGTTCCTGTCTGCCACAAAAGGGATTACTTCTACTATGCCCTGGACGGCTGGTCACCTAGCTTCTATTTGGACACTTCTAGGAACAGGAGCTCATTGTTGGGGCTTTAGTTGTTACACAGTTTTTCCCAATATTGAGCCAAACCTTCCAGGTAGAAATTGCTCTTTAATAATAGCCATCGTATGGACAAGTTATTGGCCGGGCAGCGAAAGTAGGAAAGAATAGTGTGTTTATGCATATCCCTTTGGACCAAGGACTCAAATAATGAAGTAGGTATTTATTCATTTTTTTAACTTATTCTTCAGGCTCTTCTCCACCGAAGAGTTAGAGTCATCTCTTTAAAACAAAGATCAGATTAGTTACATGCTATGTTCAAACTCCTCTATTTGGAATGTAGCCCCACAGGCCTGGCCCTGGCTCACAAGCCCCCTCCTTCCTGGAGCCTGACCACAACTCAGCCCTCACCTTCTACCTGACACCCTCAATCCAGTCTCTTTGCTCTTTTTACTCTTCTGCAGACACTCCCACTTCATTCTGCTTCAGTCGTTCGTACTTGCTAGGACGTCTGCCCTGAATGCCTACCCTCCAGACTTTTGCAAGGCTTCATTCAAACGCCAACTCCTCAGAAAGGCTTCCTGACACACCCCTTCTCAGAAGAGCTCCTCACCCTCACGACCCCCTCCTTCTGCTTGCTTTCTCTTCATACCCCTTACTAATTCCTAGTGTGTGTGTGTTGAAGTTTTGTTCCGCACGCTATCTCTAAGCTCCTAAAACAGTTTCTGGCACAAAAGAGCATCAAGTCAATATTTGTTGAGTGAGAACACAAATAAATACATCAATGCACAAACAGAACCTTGCCCAAAAGTTACAGATAATGCTGTTGGTAAGTTTCTGAAATGTTCAAGTGGGGCTGAAAATAAACCTCAGTGGAAAGAAAACCATGTAATAAAGGGAACTACAAATGTTTATTCTACTGAGTTGAAAGAGAAGAGAATGTCTGTCACACTTCATATGTAGGCACCATCCTATAAATTCCTTGAGGGCAGGGACCCCGTTTCATTCCTATTTTATCCTCATACCTTGGGTGTATTGGGCACCCTCTAAATGTTCATTGAGGGGCGCTGGGGTGGCTCAGTTGGTTAAGCGTCCGGCTTTGGTTCAGGTCATGATCTCATGGTTCATGGGTTCAAGCCCCATGTCAGGCTCTGTGCTGACAGCTCAGAGCCTGGAGCCTGCTTCAGATTCTGCGTCTCCCTCTCTCTCTGACCCTCCCCTGCTCGTGCTGTCTCTCTCTCAAAAATAAATTAAAAATATTAAAAAATGTTTGTTGAGCATAATTAATTCAGCATGTCAAAAAATCTTGTCACTAAAACCAAGATTTTGGTCACCTGATGCTGTCACAAAGGAACAGAGAAGGCTGGACTGTTTCAAGTATCATTACATTTTTTCTTCATCATCTTTAATAGCATTAGACCAGTGCACCAATTTTCTTCAATATGTCTGTAGATGTCATTAGGGAAAAAATATTAAATATTGCATTGCTATTTAAGAGAATTTGCTCACTTTCAGTGGAATGAAAGCCCCATTCAGTGGAACTCAGAAGGACTAGCCCATAAACAACATTTACGGAGTAGGCTCTGCGCTCAGCCCCACAGTGGGCAGAGAAGCTGTCTTCATGATCCAGAGGAATGCTCAGGACACACTTTGCTGCTGAAGGGAAGTTGTGTGGGGAGTTTGGCTGGGTTCCTTTATTTTAGTTTGGTAAACCACCCATTCTGCCTCCTTAGGAGAAATTGGTACAGTGTCTTGAAGCAAAGAAATGACTGAGCCCAATTCCCCCCCTTTCGGACACACGCTTCACCAGGAAGGCCAGGAGAAGCAAGCCCTTTAGCCCTGCCTAGATCCCTCCCACTGCAACTTGAGGATGTGTCGGCAATGAGGATTGCTGGTCCATAATGTAGGAGTCTCGTTTAGCAGAGAGGTACTCAGGCATACCAGCATACTGATATTGGAGGCACTCCACCCACAGGCAACCATGAACCAAATGTCACCCAGTCTGGGCCAAATCTCCCAGCACCAACAGCCGGGGGTGAAATGAGAAGATGAGACAAGCAGAGGGAACAGGAAGAGCAGAACAGAGCAAGAGTGACCCAGGTGGCAGCAGAGGGCCCTGTGTGTCCTGTTCGTTTGTAAAGCTATGAGCCATGTGAAGGAGACATTTCTTTTTTTCTTTTTTTTTTTACTTTTTAAATATTTAATATTTTTTTAATTTTTTTTGAGAGACAGAGAGAAACAGTATAAACAGGGAAAAGACAGAGAGAAGGAGGCATAGAATCGGAAGTGGGCTCCAGGCTGTAGCAGTCAGCACAGAGCCCAATGAGGGGCTTGAACCCACAAACCACAAGACCATGACCTGAGCCGTAGTTGGCCACTTAAATGACTGAGCCACCCAGACACCCCTATTTCTTTTTTTTAATGTTTATTTCTTTATTTTAAGAGGTGGTGTGGGCACAGAGAAATAGAAAGAGAGAAGGAGGGAGAAAAAGAATCCCAAGCATATTTCATGTGATATGGGGCTCGGTCCCATGAACCATGAGATCATGACCTTAGTGGAAATCAAGAGTCAGATGCTTAACTGACTGAGCTACCTGGGCATCTGGAGACATTTCTTTATTAAGTGATCTCTTTTTTATTATCATAAAAGCAACCCATTCCAGGGTTTTTTTTGGGTTTTTTGGGGGGGGGGTTTGGAATTTAGACAATACACTCATGCACAAAAAGGTTGGATAAGACCACTTGCTATCCTACCACGTGCAGATCGGCGCATGCTAATCTATCTACATGGATGCTACAAATATCTTTTTCTCTATATGATGTAGTTAATATCTATTAACAAAAAAACACTAAACATTGACCATTTAAGAATTCAGCAGTTGTCCAGTATACCAGAAAAGGGAATGGTCCTGTACGCGGTATTGCTGTGTAACCATTGGTCCATTCATTCACCGAATACTTTTTAAGTGCCTACTATGTTCCAACAAATCATCTACAAGCTCGGGATACAAAACAAAAGACATTATCCCCGCCCTCAAGCAGGTCAGAGTGAGACAAGAAAGTAATTGCAGTTCAGCGAGTTATAATTCAGTGAGTAGGTGCCTCTTGCTTAACCAGAGACTGAGATTTTCAAAAGACATGATAAATGAACTCAGTATTGATGAGTAGGAGGCAGTTAATAGGATAAGATGTTAGGGGGAGGGGCTTGGATGTACAAAGACATGGATTTGAAAGTAAACACTGTGCATTTGAGGAATAGCCAGGAGATCAGCTGCACTGGGGCAGAGGAGGAAGAAAACAAAGTAGGAGACGTAGAAAATGGATCATGCTAAAGAATATGGACCTTGCCAGGCACGGGACTCAGGAGGATTCTGAAAAGCACAAATTGGCAATTCCCAAGATGACTCTGAGTCCAGTTTAAAGCATGGGCTGGGGATACTGGAAACATAGACAGCAGTGAAGGGTTTACCTGAGCCCAGGTAGTAAGAAGGTCCTGAAGTTCCCAGGACCAAGTGAAACATGCTCAGATCCCAGAGGAAAAGGAGGCAGAGGAGAGAACAGGATGGGCAAGACAAGAGTCAGCGTCTGGTGACAAGGCAGGGGTTGGAACATACGGACCAGGAACAGCCTTATGGGAGAAAGAACTGGCAAAGGTTGGGGTGCTCAAGCACCAGCCTCAGTGAAGAACCAGACAGCCAAGGAAGGAAATGGAATTGAAACTCAGTCATATGGACTGAACTCTACAACAGGAGTTAGAAAAGAGTTGATGCTTGATGCTTATGCAGGTGTTTGATGCTTGATGCTTATGCAGGTGTTTGAGGAACAATTCAAGACAAACTGAACCCCAGGCATACGACAGTGAGACCTCTCTTCCCATCCTTAATTCGGCTCTCACAAAGTCCACCTTCAGAAAAATTACTGCATTTATGCTGTTCCCTCCCAGGTTTTCTGTATTTCACTTTTCACATCTCATCTAAATCCATCAAAGAAACTCGAACTCTTCTCTCTCTTTCATCCTTCCTCCCTCTCCCTCCCCTCCCCCCTCTTCCTGTGTGTGTGCGCGTGTGTGTGCATACTTTGTGAGTGTATTTCTCTCTCTCTCTCTCTCTCTCTCACACACACACACACACACACACACACACACACACCCTCAAAACTACTTTCTCTTTTGCCCATTACTGCCAATTATTATCTAGATTTCATAGGAAATTATCTTTTTTCTATTCTCTCTTATTCTTCATTTCTCTTATATTCCATACAGGAATCTTACCACTTTTTCTTGGAAAAAGACCTGTCGTGATTTGCCTGAATGGAGGGCTGGGGTGTGACAGCACATAAGTTTGGGGCAGTATTTAGAAATATTGCAGTTAGAGGGTGCCTTGGTGGCTCAGTCAATTAAGTATCTGACTCTTAATTTTCACTGAGGTCATGGTCTCACAGTTCATGAGATCAGAGCAAAATCTACTTGGGATTATCTCCCTCTCTCTCTCCCCCTCTCTGGCTCCTGCAATGTATTCTCTCTCTGTCTCTCTCTCTGTCTCTCTCTGTCTCTCAAAAATAAATAAATGAATTCAAAAAAAGAAATATTGGAATTAGAAGTTCGCATCAGAAGACACACACACACTTCAATCTATAACTCATCTTTTAAAATTAGACCTACATTTCTTCAAGTCTTAGTATCCTAGATCAAATGTGTTAAAGGATTTCTTAGTTAACTTTATCACTTTATCATTTTTCTATTTGGTTTAATTTACTGGCCTGACAACTATACTGAATTTGGCTTATTACTTACAGTTTGTAGTTTTTTACCATGCAGTTACAGTGGATTAAAGACGTTTATATGTTACATCCAGAACACAGTCACTATTTGTAGTACTTTTTTTGGGCAGCAGGGGTTGGGGGTGGGGACTGGAGGTGGGGAGGAATTTATGCTGAGACTCCAAGCAGAAGAAGTTACCTGCTCATAACTTGAAGCTTCCAGAATAGAGGCAGATACAGATTATGTAAATATGTCTAGATAGAACTTTCCATGTACAATATAATTGTGTTGTAGCTAAAGATAATGTTCCACAGCAGGGCAAATGAGCACATCCGTGAGTTATCCATATGTTTAACATCAGTTGCAAGACTCTAATCATTATTTGAAGAAAACCTTATGTTTCAATCAGAAAAATTTCTACATGAACATTGTTTGATAAACTTAGATTCCTGGAATGAATGGCAAGATCCATCAAAGTCAAGCAAGCCTGTGAATTCCAAACAAATTTTTTTTCCAAACGTAATTTTATTTGCTAATGGCCACTTGTCAACAGTGGAGGATCTTTAAGCTAAACTGAAACTTACAAACAAAAATCAGAGGAGAGCATAATTAATCAAATTGCGAACTTGTCCTTTCCTACCACAGACTAATCTTGAGTCATAAATATTACAAGCAGGAATTTAGAAATGCGTGTCCCAAAATATATTCTATAAAAGATCAGTGCCTCATAAGATGTCGACAGTTATTCTGTTTAAAAAAGAAAACCAAAAATCAGTTGGGAAGGATGGGGAATGCTGAGTTAATATCACCGTTAAAGAATCTTCCTTGCTCTAGACCTTGTCAGAGGCTTTATTATGCTGACATGTGCTGTGAACTTCCAAGGAGGGGCATTATTTCTCAAACTTACTTGCGAGTCCACAGTTGGTAGTAGAGCTTTGTAACTTAGGCGGCAGGCCCAGAACGAGAAGACCATTCAAAATGGGTGTAAATCCTCTCTCTTGTTGTTTCCAACTGCACTTGAGGCCTGAACTTGGCCTCAGGCTATCCATGTACCCAAGAGGGATTTGGCACAGTTTTGTCACAAATGCAAATCTGAGAAATAAAGGACAGAACAAGCAGTCACTACGCCCTGTGCCTTTCAAACAAATGCAACGGAAAGGAGAGAAACATTAAGAAAAGCTCTAGAGCTGCCACTTCTTTAAAAGACATGGTGTTCCAGGCGGGGTGGATGGGAGCCTGGGGGAGGACAAGCAGGGGTCCCCACAGCCTCAGAGGTAACCTGAGGGGCCAAAGTGACAGGTGATGTCCACCCAGCTAATCTACTCTCTACACCCTGGCAAACATTAATATTCATATATTCATGGACATCTTGGAGGGATGGGTCAATTTCGCCACCATGGTGGAAATCCCCATAAGCATTCAGTGCACACTTCCACCGAGATCGGTCTTCCTTCTGAAAGCTAAGCCCTTATCACTCCACAATGGCGGCACTTTACATTTGGGATCAATATTTAATTCACTGATGCTAACCCTGAAAGCTGAAAGTACTGTCAGAGATGGCAAGAAACTCTAAATTTATGTTTTAATTAGTTGGCCATTTCATCAAAAGGTAGACACGGTGTCTGTGGTTTAGAACTCTGAAATAAACCCTATATAAGGAAAAAAAAAATGCCAGGCACATAGAGCCCATTCATGAGCATGTTTATGGTTTCTCTACCTGTGAAAAGGAAAGAGTTTGTGAAGGTGTATTATGGGGGAAATTTACACAGCTTTCTTGTTCATCAAGTTCAACTGGTGCATATTTTACTCAGCGGAACATGAACTTGGGGTGTGGCTACTTAAATCGGGGGCGGGGGGGGGGGCTGGATTTTTTTTTTTTTTTTTTGCATGCAGGTTTTCCTGAATTGTTCAAAGAAACTACCACGTACATGGGAGAGAAAGTTACAGAGAACACTTCATAGGCATCATTTTTTTTAAGGATGTCAACTCAAGTACTGTGGATTAAACTTTAAAAGACAGCACTTGTTGGACAGGAAATCAGAAGCTGTTGCTAACGGTGACATATGCGCAGAATAGGTTTTCTGTGCTTTACACTGATGATTCCAGGAACTCGGTGAGATGGTTCACTTAACCAAAACCTTGACTTCTCCATACCAAAGCTGGGAAATAAGGGGCCAGCCAGCGCTTTGGTCCTCCGCGGTGGAACCCTCCGATAGGCCAACATCCAGAGAACGCAGCCCGGTCTAAGCTGGTCACGCGCCCAGTCTGCCACACAAGCAGCCGCAGGACAGATGTTACAGGGAAAGTGGAAGGTCATTAACAGTTTCATCCCCATTATGGTAGGCGCAAAGCCCATCCTTACGATGCACTCTGCTCTAAGAGGGCTAGAAAACCAGTATCTTTCATAGTAATGACTTCCAGTTTACAGCCTTCATTTGTTATATTTCCTCAATAGCTGTTGTGTTGAGATTAACTGCATAAATGGTCTGCAGCTGTCTGTTATGAATTAAGGGAGTTTAATCAAAGTATTTCTAATGTACAGCATAATGATAATACATGGGGGAAGTACTATTTAAGAGATAATGATGGCTTCAGAAGATCACTGTTGTAATGTTTAGTGCATATGCCTTCAGCATTGAATTTGTTGTTGTTCTGAATATGCTTTAATGGATCACTGAAAAGCTGCCTAATGCAGGATTGTTTGATGGGGCTGACAGAGCTGGAATTAGCCCATTGCTGTTTACTGCATACAGCCATTAAGATTAATTGCTGCCAGATAATTTTGACTGTTTTTATCTTCTGGAAAAAGTGTCACTAATGGGTTTATAAATTGGTTCACTATTACTAATAGTAAGGCCAGTGTAACCAGATAGAATGTCAGCTAATTCTAAAGATAAAGGTAAAAAAGTATAAAGTACTATATGGCTTGCTAGTTTTAAGGGATAGTGTTATCTAATAACAGACACGCTGATATATGATGCTCATTAATGCTATTTCCTGAGCTTTGGGTTGAACCTAATAGATGCTAATAAAGTCTTATTTGATGTCCCATTAAAAAGCTCAATCTGTTTTCTACATTAATGCCCAGTGTTGTTTATCACATCTTTGATGACTAAAACCCAAATTCCAATCTGTTCCAAAACCAAGCCTTTTCTAAAACTGAGCATATTTATACCTATTTAGGGTTTTATATTTGTGAAATTGATACAAATGAACCACAGAAGGATAGAGGAAGTGTATGTATGTGTTACCTGTGAAGTTCACAATGTGCGCATTTTTACGTAATGTCCAGGCCAGCCTCTAGAGATAGCGTGTATTGCCACTCTAACTATTGTTTAGGGTTTGTTTGCCAATTGAATACAATTTTGAACATACAGGTAATTTAGCTTTGTGGTAATCCAAAAAAATTCACATACCTAAATCTTAACAGATTATAGCATTAAAAAGTTCTAAAATTTTTCTAAGGAAAGTTAAATGGATATAATTATTTTTAAGTGATGTGATTCTAGTATGTAATCCATAGAGCATCCACGGCCATTACCATGAACTTACCAACCCAGCTTCCCACACCGGTGTGTAGAGGTTAACACATCAAGTCTGCGTTTTCCCAGTTTGACACAATATATAAAAAATCCCCCTTGCATCGAGTTTGAAATAAGTATTCCTTATTTCCAAGAGTGCTAAAACTCAACAGAAAAAATATGAACAAGATAGACGGACAGATAGTGAATATTTAGCCATGAAGAAGAAACCAATAATTCATGAGTGGTGAAGTCGCTCTTGCCTCAAGAATGGAGAGTGTAAATTATGAAATATTTCTTTTGTGAAGTCAAAAACACATTTATAACTTTCAACACTTTTTTTACGTTGCATTTAAAAGTTTTACACTTAAAAACACTTGAACTCTTGAAGTATATATAGCACAAGACAGATTATTTTTTCCTTTTTTTTTTTTTTTGATGGTCTTGTTGGAAGAGAAGAGAACAAAAGCTACATATTCTAAGTAATATGCTCTACCGATACTCATATAAGTAAGTTTAAGAAAGCCATTCTGGGGGTGCGGTGGCTCAGTCAGTTAAGCATCCGAGGTTGGCTCATGATCTCATAGTTCATGGGTTCAAACCCCGCCTCAGGCCAGCTCTCTGCACTCTCAGCACAGAAGCTGCTTTGGATACTCTGTCTCCTTTTCTCTCTGCCCCTCCCTCACTCACACACGCTCACGCTCCCGCTCTCTCTCTCTCTCTCTCTCTCTCTCTCTCAGAAATAAACAAACACTTAAAAAATAAAATAAAATCTTTAAAAGAAAGAAAGAAAGCCATTCTGGTTTTTACAACCTTGCGCTAAAGTATGGTGAGATCAGATACTGAATTGGGCAATTTTTTCTCCTCTCAAATTTTCAGTATTTAACTTAGGTTGGATATTTAACACAAAAAAATATATGCACTGCCTGGGAACAGATAGTGACATGGGCACGCTCGCAGGGCTCTGGCATTCTTCAGGAGGACGGTCTGTCTGCCGGGCTGCTCAATCATGTGATGATGGGTCACCTGGAAGCAGGCAAGTGATCAGTAAAACCTGTGTCCCTTAGGCTGGGGCAAAGCCCTTGCTCCGGGGGCAGCCGTGAAATAAGACAGCGCCCAGGTTTCATCAGTAGTGTTTTTGACCATAGGGAGCTCTCTTGTAAACTTTTAGTTGTATCTGGTCATATATCCTGCCTACATATAAAGACATTTTTTCCGTGAAAAAAACTAGGACTTCCATTGTATCTGTTGGCCACCTCTGGAGGGCCCCCCTCACCCCCTTCTGAAGTAGGAAATATCACTGAGCTTCTTTACCCACATCAGCTGCAGTTCTCAGAATAGGCGAAATGTTGCAAGACATTGTTGCAGTTACAGATTGAGAATCCAAAAAAGACCTGTATTTAAGCCCCTCTCCCCCCCTTCCAGTCTCCTTCAGGACCAGGAATACTTTGGCTTGGGCCACCTTTGCAAAACAAGAACAACCCCCATGCCAGCATAAAGCTGTGTATTTCCTTGCCTCTTAGATGCTTTACATCGGTTTAGTTTGAAAAATGAAAAACAACTCTGATTGTACTCCTTTGAGAAACCGAGAGGAAATCTATTATTTCAAGACCGGTTCTCTTCCTGTGCAATGTAAATGGAGGCCCAGTGATTTACATCGGAGGGGCGGAGCGAAGCCAAGGACCACAAGGGAGGAAGTGAATCGCACTCTGAAATGATGCGCACGGTAGCGGTGGGGCGCGGGAGCTCTCCTAAATCTAAGGATCGGAAGAATGACGCAGCTCCAGGCAAGTCCCAGAGCTTTCAACACTGTTCATACATTTGTGGGACTTGGCGACAAAGAGAAAAGTGGCACCGGCGGGTACTGTAGGGCCGTTCACAATGTGGAGATTTAACAAGGATCCTGAAGCTGTAGGCACACAATGACGGCTACTGGAAAGTAGCTGCCTGTGTAGCATCCCCTTGACATCTGCCTCATTTCAATAATTTCCAGCCATTGAACCTCTGTCTGAATGAGCATTAGGAAACAGAGGCATGTTTGGATACTAATTTGAGCCTCTCTCTGGTTTGAGTTTCATGCTGATGCTTATGGCTCAGTTGACGTTTTTGATGTCTGTGCCCTTCCATCCATAAGACCAGACATACTCCCCCCGTGTTTATCAGCATGAAAGGGAAGCCCTGGTGTGGGTCTACCTTTTCCTACTGTTAATGGTTCGCAGCAGTTGAGCAGGGCAGACTCCTCTACCGTTAAAAGCTGAGTGGAGGCTGACAGCCTCATTTCATATGAGGCTGGGTAAAGGCCATCTGAAGTCTTTCCCAGGTGGGGTAATGCCCTTCAGTTATTGCCAACTTGGATTTGAAACTGTGACCTACCGGTTTGCCCATGCAAAGAACGAGTGCTCTGAAGTCAACTGGCCGTAAGATGTCATGGGCCACTCTAAGTTGTCCGGGAGGAGTGGAGTGTCCAACCTGCAGGTGAGGCCCACCTTGCTATCTATCCGCTTTGCCAGTGCTTTGATAGGGAAATGTCTTGGGAGAAGAGTCAGTAGGAGTCATCAGATGTATCTGCCAGACGAGGACTCTGAGCACCTGCTGTTGTGTGATCTCTCATTCCCACCTATTCCGTCCTTTGTCTTGGTGTGGTCGGTCCTTTCAGAAGAATCTTGAATATTCATATGCCTCCTGACTTACTAATGTGTAGTCACTGATGTCAGAGATCTGTACATGTGATCCCTGAGCTTTTTACAGTAACAAGTTTCTCCAATGCTCCTGGGCATACTCTTCATGTCTCCTTTTCTAGACTACTGACTCAATTTAAGTCTCACAGCCTCTGCTCCTTTGCTTTTATTGCATTTGCCTTGTAAAACGCATTCCCTTCACATTATAGGACATCTAGAGACATGGGGGGCATTCCAAGACTGGGTGTAAAATATCTTTGATGCTGTTCCTTTAACACAATTCTGGCTTTCTCTGCTCTGTGAAACTCTCTGGCATCCTGTCACGGTTATTGGGACCCAGGGATAGAGGGTGGGATCCTGCCTACGTATTAATTGTCTGGCGTTGGATGATTTCTCTCTCAACCACATTCAGGCTGCTACCTCTGCGGTATGGTTCTCAGTGCCTCACTGCATCACTGAGAAAAGAAATGGTAAATTAAGTAGATTTTGAAATTGCCCATTGAACTCACATCATTAAATAATTCTGTAAGAAATGCATAAGCAGAGACAAGTAGGAAGATTAAAATGCTGCAAATTATGTGTGTGGGGTGATGGGGAGGGATATACACTTATTTTGCCCTTTGTTCCGGCCACAAAGCACCCACAGCTAGGCATGGCTCTGCCCACGGCTTAACAATAAGCACCTGAAAGGAAGCATGACCCCTGAGTGCCCCCAAAAGGGGGATCATTGTAACAGCATTTAGCCCATCTCTAGGAACTGACTTCACACCTCTGCGTCACTGAAGTTAAACTTGTCCCAGTGAGGCATTGAGTTTTGTTTTCCCTCTAACATTGCCCTTCTAGGTGTTTTGCCCTCCTTGATCCTATCTTATCCAGCAGCAAGAAAGTAGAGAAGGAACACTGCTTACCTTGCATTTAAGGCATTTTCCTCTCATTCACCCCAAAATGCCAAGAAAGTTCCATCCCCATCTGGTCATTGGTCATTTTCCTCTTCTGCTATTCTTAGTCATTCCATTCATTGACAAGTGTTCTTCCTAAGTATCCTCATTTATTCTGTTTCTACCTGGTCTGTAAATACAGAGAAGGACACTTGTATTTTCAAACCACTGTACGTTGGTGCCTGGTCCCAAAGGAGTGCTCTGGTTATCCATAGCTGTTTCAAATCTCTCCAAAATGTAGTTGTTGAAAACAACAGCAATGATCTTATGATCTCTCACTGGCTCTGTGGGTCAGAAGTCATGGAGGGGCTAATTCCTGTACTATAGTTTCAATGGTTCTGCCTCAGGGTCTCCCATGCAAGTGCAGGAGGCATGACCACCAGGGACAGACTTTCTGGGCATCTTTTTCTCTTACATGGAGAAGTCTCAGGGCCTTTCGTTGTGGTCTCTCTTTATCTGGCTAGTTGGGCTTCCTCACAGCATGGCTGCCCGGGACAAGAAGATGACTCATGACAACTGAAAGCTTCAAGACTCAGCATTCCAACAGGAAGGCAGAAGCTATGAAGTCTTTTCTGACCGAGGCATGGGGCACCATTTCCACTGCATTCTCTTCTTTACAAGTGAGTACCAAGCTTATCCAGATTCTGGGAGAGGTGAGTTAGACACTACTTCCTATTGGGAGTGTGGCACAGTTCTAGAAAAGCATTGGGTAATGGCCATACTTGGAAAGTATAATCTCCCACAGAGAGTGCTGTCTTAGCATTGTTTGTGAAATAAGGAAATAAATATTTTCTTAATTACTTCTCAATCACTTCTTTAAGGATTCCCTCTGACTTCAAGTTTCAACGGACTGTATTTTCATCCCAATATTTCAAGATCGCCACTAGAAACCATAAGCTGTCCTATCCACAAATGGCCCTCTGTATTCTATCAATTCAGTTCCTATAGATTATCCTTTAGATTATCTTTACAAAACACTGGTTCTTAATCTTTTCTTTCCTTTATGGGCTTTCTCCATCCAACTTCTCTATATTTTATAGAGCTTGGGTTTCTGCCATTCATCTTAAGGAAGAGTCTAGCAAACCCAAGACACCCCCTCACCTCAGCAGTATAATCCACTCCACTCACACCCTAATGAAAATCACTTAAATATAAATTTCCCATTTATTCATAATTTTCAGATTTCTCTTTGCTTGTTTGACCTCTCCCAAGGCATCTAGTTTGGCATCTCTGTTTATGTTTCCATATGCTAACTAGACACAATTAATTAATTAAAATTTAACATATCCACACTAACCTGTGTTCTGTGTAAGCTTCTATTCTTTATCCACCTCTCAAGGGAGACAGCTATGGGTAAGAATTGTTTGACATCTTGTATACTCAAGTGGGTAGCAGCATTATTCACAACGGCCCAAAACTGGAAGTAACCCAAGTGTCCATCGATGAATGAATAGACAAACAAACTGTGGTTCATACATACAATGGAATTTTCTTCAGTCTTAAAAAGGAAGAGAATTCCAACATTAACAATATGGATGAAGCATGAGGCCATTATGCTAAGTGAAATAAGCCAGTCATAAAAGGGCAAAGATTGCATGATTTCACTTATAGGAGGTTCCTAAGAGTAGTCAAACTCATGGAGACAGAAATGAGAATGGTGAGTGCCAAGGGCTGGAGGGGACAACTGGGAATGAGTGTTTAATGGGGTCAGAGTTTGAGTCCTGCAAGATGAAACAGTTCAAGAAATGGACAGTGATGATGGTTTGCACAGCAACGTAAAAGTGCTCATTACCACTGAACTGTGCACTGAAAAATAGGATAGGATATTGTATGTTATGTGTAACCCCTATAATTTAAAAAATATTTGTAAAGACTTGATCAATTTCTTTGCATTTTCTTGGGCAAGATTTGTAATCCATATCCTTGTCTCAGCTTCTGTTTCTGGGAGAAAACATTAAAGGTCCTTGCCTCTCTGTTTCAGGTCCATTTTGTTAAAAAAAAAAACTACCTGTTCTAGAAGAGGAACTATTTTTTATAAAGTATTTTAAGGTTATTTTTAAGCTCATTCATTTATTTTGAGAGGGAGAGAGGGGAGGGCAGAGAGAGAGTGAGAGAGAGGATCCAAAGCAGGCTTCACAGAGCCTGACGCAGAGCTCAATCTCCTGAACCCCTGAAATCATTACCAGAGCAGAAATCAAGAATCTGATTCTTAGCTGACGGAGCTACCCAGGCATCCCAAGGAATCTGTCTATTTAGCAAAAGTATTTTCTGAAAGCATGATGGGTAATCTTCAGCACCCTTAGATGAGGAAGTGGATGCAAGTGATCTACCCATGAGTAATTGAAGAAGAACTGGGAGGATCGTGGGAAGTGAAGGAAAGTAATACAAGGTACACTCACGCTCAGGACAATACTAAAGACATCTGAACTCAGACTGTTGGAGATCTCTGGCAGCCAAGGTAGCCTAAGATTTATTCCTTTTCATCTCTCTGGTCCTAATGCTGTTGCTAACATTTGGAGCATTTCAATCCTCACTTTGGTCTCTGCTCTCCCAATACTTATGTAACCACTTCCTTTATTAAATATCCTCTATTTGAAATATGTGCAATGAGACCAGCTCAGTTAGTGTTGCCCCTTTGCCACTCCTGATCCTGATATCATCAACCCACTAAACAGTGATGACATCCATCTGTCTCCAGACATCATATAATGTGAGAAAATCATTTACCTAAATCTGCTCTATTTATTCAATCTGTTGTGGTTGGAATTTTATTTTACTCCTAATTAGTCTAAAAGGTCATCTAAACAAAATTAGTTTAAAATGTATAGTGTACTTCAATAATCAGTTTTCCATTTATTTATTATTTATCTGTTTATTTTTAGCAGCATAGTGATAGATTGTCCATTCACTGGACTCTTTGCTCCCTAATGTGTCATATGCTGCCTATGGTGAAGTTGAAACTAAAAGAATGATAGACATCCAAAGAGTTTATTTCTGTTTCCAGTTCTTTTTGAAACACACTGAACTGTTCTGTTCCTTATAACATTATACTTTCTTGGATGTAGGACGTAGTCTTCTTGTGGTCAATCAGTGGAGTGCCAGAACCAACCCAAAACCACACAAATACATTTAAGGCTTATATCACATCGACTAACATTGCATTGGTCATTGCAAGTCATGTGGCCACATCCAACATGAAGGGGACAAGGAAGGGCTTATGCCCACAGTAGGAGAAAAAGTGTGCTGGAAAATAACTGTCAATTTTTAACATACGAACTCCTTAAAGGGTTTGTTAAACTGGATCACAGGGCCCCATCAATGGAGTTTCTGATTTGGTAGGTCTGGTGAGGCACATCATAATTCGCATTTCTAACAAATTCTCTGGTGGTGTTATTGCTGTTTGTCCAGAACCTACACATTGAGGATCACTCACCTCAACTATCACAGTTGACATCTAACGACGTCATGCAATGTCTAAGAGAAAGGGGGAATGGAAGAATATAAGGTGCAAAGGAATGAAAACCAAAACCTGTTAAAGCCTTGGGAACAGTCTCTATGAGAAAATGCAAACGAATCTTAGTTTTATTAGCCTAAAGAAGGGCAACTAAAAGGGAACTTTATAACACTCTTCAGGTATGCATCGAGATCTGAGCAGCTGTTTTTCTGAGGACAGGACAAGAATTACGGTGCACCGGGGGAGATTCAAGGTGGCCATGAGCAAAACCTGCCCATCTGCAAGGCTGCAGGCATGACATGTACACTAAGGACTCTTAGAAAACCAGAATAAGATCATTTAAAACATGAATCTCTTCTATAATTATTTGACTTTTTTCCCTATGGGAGCAAAATTAGAATTGTCTCCAAGAATCACTTTGGCCGTATAATTCGGCTATCAGGATGAGAGAAAGAACGCCAAGGAAGGAGATAGAGGTAGTGTTCTGGAAGAAAGAATGTATTCTTCATTTATAAGTGCATTGAAAGATGCCACCAAAAGATTTTTCATAACAGCAAACGTTTCATAATTTTGCTGTCGCCCTTAGCATATGATGAATCTCATTCTAGGAGGAAAATGACCTTTGGGAGGAAACTGAAAAAAAGCATAATTTTGGAAGTCAGGAGATTTGACTCTAAACCTACATTCTGCCATGTTTTCATTGCTTGGTTCAACTTTCTGAATTTCAAGTTGTCTGTAAAATGAGGATAATATTATCAACAACACTGGGGTGTCACAAGGATCCTAAGAGCTAATAAAGAAAAAATTACTTTGCAAAACATAAAGTGCTATCGCAATGCTGGTTTTGTGGGGTCTGGGGAAACAGTAAGTGGTGCGGAACTACCCATCACAGGCATCAGTGCTTCCTAGTGTTGGAAAGGGCATCGTCTATATTTTGGACCTCAGGCAATGAACATTCAGTCAACTGACTTAAGACATGTTGCGAACATCAGTTGGTACAGGATCCTTCTCTTATTGTATGCGTTTCCCTTTAACCCATTCTCATCCTTCTTCTCCTCCCCACCCTTACCCCACACTTGGTATATATCCCTGATATGCATAAATCTTTGAAATACAGTATCTTCCTATACATGTGTATGATATTGTGCTTTAGATCCCATTCTGTGTTTCGCTCAACACGATGTTTATTTTTTTCAGTCTACCCATTTACCATTATGTACCTCAAGTGACTACTATACCAGTAATTCTTTTAATTAGATTCCTGACATAGGTAATAAACTTTTTATTTTGCCAGTTAAGGATGTAGGACAAACAAATGTCTACCATCTACTCTTCCTATCGTTTCATTAAAAAAAAGGCATTTTAGCATCAAAAAATTCTAAAGGATAGACTCCCAAGCTAAAGAATAGCTTTTATGTTGAATACATTTAGATCATATAGATGCACTCTTGCTTGTGGACCAGTGAAGTTGTATCATGGTCTGGGAACAGGATAGCATTGGAGCTCAGCCAAAATTGGCTGTAACTTATTTGTACTAAGTTTATTTATTTAGTTTGAGAGAAGGAAAGAAGGGGAGAGAGAGAGAGAGAGAGAGAGAGAGAGAGAGAGAGAGAGAGGATCCCAAGCAGGCTCTACCCTGCCATCACAAAGCCTGATGTGGGGTTCAAACCCACAAACCATGAGATCATGACCTGAGCCAAAATCAAGAGTTGGATGCTTAACCGACTGAGCCACCCAGGCATTACTTGGCTATAACTTTCAATTGTATCATATTGGTATAGACTTTGTAGGCCCAAAGCTGCCTTCATGGGCCAAGAGCTATACTTAGAAGAGCCCTGAGCTTGCTTGAATCCACTCTTGTCACCATTTTTAAATTCTTAATACATTATAAATATAAGTCTTTGCATTTTCATTTTGCTCAGTCCCGTGTGGCTCAGACAGCATCTGTCACAACCACTTAGCTCTGCCACTGGCGCACAAACAAAGCTGTAGATCACAGGTAAACAAATGGAAGTTGCCATGTTCCAATAAAACTTTATTTTCAAAGAATCAAGCTCAAGGGCCACAGTTTGCTGACTCCTCACTTAGAGCATAGACTGTGGAGTAGGCCAGTCTAGGTTCAAATCTTGACGTCAGGTCCTCTGAATGTACAAACCTGGGCCATCACTTAAATTTTTCTTAATGCCGCTTGCTGCCATTTGTAAAAGCTCAATAGTAAGAGGGCTATCTCACAGGGCTGCTGCCAGAATTAAAAGAGATGATTTACACAGAGGCTCAGTACCCTCCAGGTACAAATTTGCTGGAAGCAAAACTGTTCTCATTTCCATTCTTATTCTTATTTTCCTCAGGCAAGGCCTCTTGCCCTATTCTGATGCCAGGTTCTTTACATATTCCAACTCTTCAGTCCCTCTGGGAATTTTTCAGAATATGTATCAGAGGAAAGTGGAAGACCATGGATTCATTCCCCTCCTCCTCCTTTTCAAAGTAAGCTTTCTTTGGCTACAGTGAGCAACCATTTTCCATAAACCAGAAAAGCCAGCAAGCTATTCCTGCTCACTCCTCGTGATCTCTCATGTAGGGTTCCCAAGTGTTAGTTGTCAAGGTAAGAACTCTCATCAAACGCCTCCACTGCTTGCTGGTAAGAAGCACAAAAGCTCATACATCCTACAGGTGATGCAGCTGCTTCCGTCACACGTGTGGTTCTGTCACACTGTGCTTCTGTCACATGTGTGCTTCTGTCACACTTGTGTACACCTCCAAAGTCAGGCCATTGAATGTCCCCATGAGTTTCCCATGCTCCCGTGGCATCAACCTTCTCTTCTGTCATTAAAAATAATGGACGAGTGACTTCTTACCTAGTGTCAGTTTTATGATAAATACATTTTTCCCTTTTAGTCTCTTTATTGATTTAAGTCCTCAGATCATAGGCTTTACATCACTAATACCTCTGAGGTCTAAAGAAAACTATCAATATTCTACAAAGGAAAAAAATATGCACTTACACGCATGCGTGCACACACACACGCACATGCACAACATTCCAAGAGCTTACAGATCACCTGAGGGCTGAGGCACAGCCACTAAACACCTATCTGTGAGAACAGACTAAGATTTCCTACCACAGGACTTTCAAAAACTTTCCTTTTTAAGGTATCAGAATCATCAGAATCATTCTGGCCAGAGCAACATGGCAGAAGAGATACATTTGCAAAAGGAGGAATTAGCTAATATGAATTCCTAGAATCTTCAAGTCCTTTTAGGACATAGGATGATGAATGAATGGCTCCCAGAAAAGAAGCACTTCAGCCATCCATTAGGATAGCTTGGCGTTTCCTCAGTGATGAGACCTGTATGGGTGGTTCTTCGGTCCTTTCAGGGTAGTGAGTTTTGCTTCAGAAAATGTGATTGATGTGGCTGTGCCGCCATGCACACATCATTAGTCTGTGGCGGGTAAGCTCAGATGGTCAGAGCTTCGTGCTAATGAGGTGAAGGTTAGGGGTTCAGTGCCCGTGTGGGCCACTTAGCTTTTGTCTCATTCCTGTCCCCAGACTACTCCCAACACGGGCCACCTGTCTTAAAAATGTATGTCTACGGTCAAAGGAGGAGCCACGTAAAAGGGCCTGAATAGATTGCTGAGAATCTATCATTACACTAGGAAATTGACCCCTCTATGAGTTCCTGGTGGATTATGAGGAAACTCGCTGTTAGCTAAAGACGGCAAGCGTAATACTCAAGACAAGCACAGCCTGTGGATTTTGTGTATAACTGGTTAAGTTGCCCCTGTTTGTATCCTTGGAAAATATGTAATTGAATGAGAATATATGAGACAAGATGATGGTGAGGTGCCCTTCACTTTAAGTAAACTAAATGTAAATGTTTACTTAGGTATAAAAGGGTAAGCATTCCCTTTCCAGAAAATTCATTGCATAAAAGGCAAGCACAGATGTTCTCAAGTTATTTAATTCGCAGACCTTCAATGAACAGTTATTGAAATAATAGTTAAATTGAACCAAACTTCTCAGTCTCATATTTCTTTTCTAGAGCAAAAGCATACGTTTGTGTCCAAACTGCTCTTACTCACTTTGGGCATAGGGCCTAAGATCTAACACAAGCCAAAGATCAGGAAAAGATCCTCAGGTACTCCCTGACCCCAGACTCTTCTTCTCCAAGACCCACATGAAGTCCAACGGTGTCTGAGTGCCTTGCGGCTGTCACATCTGTCCCTCCCCGACTCTCATAACCACCACTTCAGCTTAAACCCTGGCTCTTTCCTTATCAAGTGGCTAGAGCACACAGCAAACCAGTCTTTCGTTTTCGCCAGCACTGGGGATGAATTATTGGAGTTAGCTCCAGAGTGCAACTGTTTCGTTCAAACCCAAACTTACCATCTACTATTATGTAACTTTTAGCCTTTGCTGTAGATTTTGGGGGATTTTTTTTCTTTCTTTGTTTCTCTGTTTTACTTATAAATTGAGGATAATAACTGGCTAATGCGATTTTTATGATGATACAAATCAGTTAACTTATAAAATTCTTTTCTTTTTAATTTTTCTAATGTTTATTTTTGAGAGAGAGAGAGAGAGAGAGAGACATGGAACATGAGCAGGGGAGGGGCAGAGAGAGAAAGAGGGAGACACAGAATCCAAAGCAGCCTCCAGGCTTCAAGCTGTCGGCAGAGAGCCCAATGTGGAGCTCAAACCCATGAACTATGAGATCATGAGCTGAGCGAAGTTGGTGTTTACCCGACTGAGCCACCCAGATGCCCCTGAAATACTTTTCAACATGGATGTCTGGCTGGTTCAGTCAGTAGAACATGAGACTCTTGATCTCAGAGTTATGAGCTGGAGCCCGATGTTGGGTGTAAATATTACTTAAAACAAAAAAATAAGATGTTAAAAAATCCTTTTCAACAATTTCCTGAAATATAGTTTCACTTAATAAGTGCTATTATTGGGGCACCTGGGTGGCTCAGTTGATTAAGCGTCTGACTTCAACCTAGGTCATGATCTTGCCATTACAAATTCAAGCCCCACATCAGGCTCTGCTGACAGCTCAGCCTGTTTCGAATTCTGTGTCTTCCTCTCTCTGCCCTTTCCCCACTTGCACTCTGTCTCTCTCTCAAAAATAAATAAATATTAAACAAATAAGTGTTATTACTATTATTATTATTACCAATACTACTACCTTTTTTTTTTTTTTTACCAGTGCTACTGCCATTAATCATCCTCATTTGCTATACTTATAGTGTGAGCTCTGTTGGCAGACCATTTAGGTTTAAATGCTACTACAAAACTTCCTGATCTTCCTAATCAAGTTACTTTGGACAAGTTTGTCTATCCTCTAGTTGGGTTTCCTCATTAGCACAAAAAAGTTTACTCACATGGAGTTAACAATAGTATCCACATAATAGGCTTAGTGAAGATTAAATCAGAAATGCAACCAAGGGCTTAGGACAGTGCCTGGCATATAGTAAACGCTTGCTTGCTACATGTGGACAAGTGCATAATTTCTAAATTATTAATAGAAAGCAACACCTATGTCACTCCCCTGCATATAGCCATGTAATAGCTCCTCATCAAATAAAGATATCCTTCCCAATGTTTTGGAAAATAAAAAACTTTTTAACATAAAAATAATTCAATGACCATCACATAACAACTGAAAATACTCTAAATATCTGAGTAAGACTTCAGCAATATGGTGCACCCAGCTGATTTGGACAGATGATGTGATGTGATCAGGTCCCCCTCCACAATATGAACATATAAATATGTTGAAAAAGATATATTACATTCTAATACATAAGCAAATTCAAAAGAACAAAAGGAACCTTTCAGGTATGAGAAACTGGGCACTCTATGCAAAGCTAGAACAGACCCCATCACTGCTTGCTGCAATATATATCCCAATATAGACCCCAGGGTTTGGGGCCGGGACTTGAACACTCAAGTGGCACAAGTGAGGAAACTCTCACCTGTGCAAGGTGGAGAGCCAGAATGGGCCTTTTGTTAAGGCCTGGAGTGGTGAAGGGTCACCTCAGCCACAAAAAGAATTAAAACTCCATTCGCTAACCTGGAGAAACAGTAGGTCCTGCTGCCTTTAGCTATAGGAAGGAAAACCTCTCCTGCAAGAAATTAAGACCTCAGGCTTGGGCCATGAGTGTATGTGGGGGCCAAATTTATATCATTATCCATGTGCCATGGAAAACTCAAACTAAAAAACGAATATGAAAATTATATCTGTAATAAGAAATACTAAGAAACCTGAAGAGAAAAAAAAGAGAACATCTCTGTAAGAAATATTACACAATCCAAATGGCATGTGGACTCCCCTCCACCCCCCACATACACACTCTTGGGAAAAAAAAAAAACAAGAAAATAAAAGTATTACATAAAACAGTTAAATGGCCACAAAAACAAGATTTAACAATATGCTAGCTCTGAGAGACTCATCTTAATCTTAAAGTGGAGTGAAACTGAGTGGAAGGATGGGAAAATACATTTCAAGCAATGGTCACCAAAAAAAAGGGGGTAGCTATTGGACAAAATAGACCTTGAACTAAAAATGGTCAAAAGAGACAAAGAAGGTTATTAAATAATGATAAGGAGGTCAATATATCAAGAAGATATAATGACTATAAATACCTATGCATACAACACTGGAGGACCTAAATATATAAAGCAAAAACTAACAGAACTAAAAGGAGAAATAAGCATACAAAAATAGTTGGAGACTTTCATATGCCACTCTCAACCATGGGTATATCATTGAGAGAGGGAATCAATAAAGCACCAGCATATTAAAACAACACTATAGACCAAATGAACCTAAGAGCCGTATATAGAACATCTTATCTAACAAGACCAGAATACACATTCTTCTCAAGTTCATAAGCAACACTTTCTAGGATAAACCATATACTAGGCCACAAAATAAGTCTTGGCAAATTCAAGAAGTATCTTCTCTGGTACAATGGCATGAAACTGGAAATCAATAGCAAGAATAAAACTGGAAAATTCACAAACATATGCAAATTCAACAACATTCTCCTGATCAACTAATGAGTCAAAGAAGAAATTAAAGATACTTGAGGCAAATGAAAATGGAAACACAACATGGAAGAACTTATGGGATGCAGCAAAAGCAGTTCTAAGAGGGGAGTTCATAGCAATAAATACATACATTAAGAAGCAAGAGGGATGCCTGGGTGGCTCAATTGGTTAAGCATCCAGCTTCATCATGATCTCATGGTTTGTGGGTTCAAGCTCTGCATCAGACTCTGCTGATGGTTCAGAGCCTGGAGCTTGCTTAAGATTCTGTATCTCCCTTTCTGCCTCTCCCCTGATCATACTCTGTCTCTCTATATATCAAAAAAATAAATAAATAAATAAAAAATAAAGAAGCAAGAAAGATCCCAAATAAATAACCTAACTCAATGCCTTAAGGAACTAGAAAAAGAAGAACAAATGAGTACCAAAGTGAGCATATGAAGGGAAACAATAAATAATAGAACAAAAATAAATAAAATAGAGAAAAAGGTAAACTATAGAAAAGATTAATCAAACTAAAAGTTGGCTCTTTGAAGAGATAAACAAAATTTACAAACCCTTAACTAGATTAACCAAAGGAAAAAAGAGAAAAAAATTAAATATATTAGTTAAAAGAATGAAAAAAAAGAAATAAATATCTCAGTTGAGATAGAAAAATCATTCAACAAAATTATCATGAACATCCATTCATGATAAAAACTCAACAAAATAGGCATAGAGAGAACATATCTCAACATGAAAAAGGCTATATATGACAAGCATACAGCTAATTTCAGCTAATGCTGAAAGGATAAAATCCTTTCCTCTACCATCAGGAGTAGGATAAGGGTGCCCCTTCTTACTGCTACTATTCAACATATTACTAGGAATCCTAGTCAGAGCAATGAGGCAAGGGGGAAAAAAAAGGTATCAAAATTGGAAAGAAAGAAGTAAAATTGTCCCTATTTACAGATGACATGAGTTTATATATAGAAAACCCTGAAGACTCAACAAGAGTCATTACATCTAATCAATGAATTCAGTAAAGTTACAGGATACAAAATTAAGACACAAAAATCAGTAGCATTCTTATACAATCATAAAATTTCTGAAAAAATGGATCCCATTTACAAAAGATCAAAAATAATAAAATAATTAGGAATACATTTAACTAAGATGAAAAGGCTCTTCCTGAAAACTAAGATTTTGATGAAAAAAAATGGAAGACGACCAAATAAATAGAAAGGTACTCCATGTTCATGAATTGCAATAATTAATACTGTTAAAATGTCAATATCCTAAAATCCATCTATAGATTCAAAGCAATTCCAAGACTATAATGGCATTTTTTCACAAAAAAATGTAATTTTAGCAGAAAATACAGTTCTAAAATTTGTACAGAACCACAAAAGATCCCAAATAGTGAAGAAAATCCTGAGAAAGCAAAACAAAGCAGGAAGTATCACACTTCCTGACTTCAAGTTACTTTATAAAGCTACAATCATCAAAAACAATATGACACTAGCACAAAAAACAGACCAATTAGACCAATGGAACATAGTCAAGAGCCCAGAAATAAACTCAAACATATACAGTCAAGTAATATTTGACAAGAGAACCAAGAATATTTGATGAAGAAAAGTCTCCAATAAATGGTGCTGGGATAATTAGACATTCACATGTAAAACAATGAAACTGGACCCAAATCTTACACCACTCACAAAAGTTCATTCAAAATGGATTAAAGACTTCAATGTAAACTGAAACTGAAAATGCCTAGAAAAAAAACTCCTTGACATAGGTTTTGGTAACGATGTAGGGGATATGACACCTAAAACACAAGCAACAAAACCAATAAACAAGTGGGACTACATTGAATTAAAAACTTTTGCACAGCAAAAGAAACCATCAGCAAAGTGAAGAGGCAACCTCTGGAACGGGGAAAAAAATTGCAAACCATAGATTGGTAAGGGGTTAATTTCCAAAACATATTAAAGAACTCATACGACTCAAAAAATCCACAAATAACCCTATTAACAAGTGAGAAAAGGACTTGAATAGACATTTCGCCAAAGAACATACACAGATGGCCAACAGGCACATGAAAAGATGCTCAACATCACTTATCATCAGGGAAATGTCAATTAAAACCACAGTGACGTACCACCCCATGCCTGTTAGAATGGTCATCATCAGAAAGATCAGAGGTAACAAATGCCAATTTGATGTGGAGAAAAGGGAACCCTTGCACACTGTTGGTGTGATTGTAAATTGCTACAGCCACTATGGAAAACGGCATGAAGCATCTTCAAAATATTCAAAATAGAACCGTACAATCTAGCGATTCCGCTTCTGAGAATATATGTAAAGGCATTAAAACACTAATTCAAAAAAAATCTGCACCCCTATGTTTATAGCAGCATGATTTATAATAATCCACCTAGCTGTCCACCAATGGATGAATGGATAAAGAAGTTGTGGCATACACATACAATGCGGTATTATTCAGTTGTAACCAAACAAGGAAATCTCACCATTTGCAACAACATGGGTGGATCTTGAAGGCATTATGCTCAGTGAAATAAGTCAGACAGAGGCAAATGCTGTAAGATCTCACTTACATGTGGAATCTGCGGTGGGGGCAAGGGGGGGACTCACAGAAAAAGAGATCAAGGGCGCCTGAGTGGCTCAATTAGTTAACCGTCCAACTCTTGATTCTGGCTCATGGTTTCTTGCTGGAAGCCATTTCTGAACTGTACCTTGTGAAGGAAATTATAGAAATTTCTTCTTTTGTGTTTATGTGAGCAAATACTACATTTCCTGAGAAACCTGTTTTACTTCCCCTCAAGAAAACAGGCGATTGGCCCCTGCTCACAAAGAACTAACTCTTGCTAAAAAGCCTTGCCTTGTATTTGAATGCTGAGGACATCTTCCCTCCCCATATAATAAGCATCTAAATCATCTACAATCAATCACTATTGATAAAGATTATACATGAGTCTTCTACCAATCTATGTTCTGGGAAATTTTTACATACCAATGAATTTGC
Organism: Suricata suricatta; assembly: GCF_006229205.1. Taxonomy (NCBI): domain Eukaryota; kingdom Metazoa; phylum Chordata; class Mammalia; order Carnivora; family Herpestidae; genus Suricata; species Suricata suricatta. The sequence goes on along the minus strand of NC_043703.1, from coordinate 83,312,215 downwards.
CATCAGGAATCATTGTCTAAGGCAATTGCCATTCCTGTTTAGTACTGCATATATTTTTTCAATAAATAAAGCTGACTCTGGTCAGTGCAGAGATGCCTGCCTGGTGAGCAGAAAGAAGCTGAGGCTCTCTTGCTCCCTTTCACAGACACCGTCCATCCTTCAGGGAGCCCTGGGCCTGCTGGAGCTGGACTCTGACAGTTTCTGAGTATGAGCCCCAAGTCAGGTTCCCTGTTGACATCAGGGAGCCTGCTTGGGATTCTCTCCCTCACTCTCTGCCCCTCCCCCCGCCTTGTGCTCTCTCTCTCTCTCTCTCTCTCAACCTCTCTCTCTCTCTATCTCTCTCTCTATCTATCTATCTATCTCTGTCTCTCTCAAAATAAACAAATAAACAAAAAAAAAAGGAAAAGAGATCAGACTCATGGTTAGCAGAGGTGAGAGGTAGGAGGAAGGGGAACTGTAGATGGTGGGCAACAAAGTATGAACCCCCAGCTATAAGGTAAGTAATGTAATAATGGTGTAATAATGGGTGATGTCTATAACTAAACTGCTCTACGACAGACAAAAGTTAAGAGAGTAAATCCTGAACATTCTCACTAAAAAACATTTTTCTTTTCTTCTTTTCTTCTTTCTTTTCTTTTTATTGTATCTGTATAAGAAGATGGATATTGGCTGATATTGTGATAATACTTCACAATATATGAAAATCAAACCATCCTGCCTTAAACTTACACAGGGATGCATATTAATTATTTCTCAATAAAACTGGGGAAAAAATGAAAAGTCAAACAACAACAAAAGAAAAATCCCCAAAATGCAAACCACAAACTGTTGTGTATCATCACGGGGAAAAATGAAGGAAAGAAAGAAGTGAAGGAAAACCTTCCATAACCTCAGAATGTCAGCTGGAGCCGGGAAAAAGTCTTTTATAAGAGAGATAATTCAGAGCAAAAAATCTCCCTTCAGGACAGAGACAGCCTCTGGGCTGAACAGAGCAACAAGTTCACCTCACCTCTGTGGCCTTGCTGCTCCACAGGTGAACGTGGCTAGAAATAAAGGTATAAATTATCAGTACAGTGTATGGGGGCTTAGCCTTCCAGTGCCCTCCATTAACCTTACACCCTCCTCTGCCTACAATCACCATGTGGAAAAAAAAGGTCCCCCGTGTGGCCTGGCAGAAGGTAATGCAAATGCTTCACTGACTTCTGATTTAAGAAAGAAAAATAATCCTAACTGTGGCATAGAAAAGACATAGCAATTTAGGGTTTGGCTGTTTCCTAAGGAAGGTGTATGGTTGTGTGTGTGTGTGTGTGTGTGTGTGTGTGTGTGTGTGTGTGTATTCGCATGTGCGTGCATGTATTTTACCCCTCCTCTATTTTTCCCCTTAAAAAAATAATTGTTAAGTTTTTCAACATTGTGGCCTTAGGAGGTAATTTGCTAAATAGGACAAAATTAGCTGATTTTTGGACCATTTAAAAGAACATTTCTTTTGAAAGCATATAAAATGTATTAAAGCAATCTTCGAAGTCTTTACCCCTGCTTGAGATTTTAATTTACTCCAAGCTAATAAATTATCCCCCTTCTCAGGAGCTATTGAAAATTTTCAGTTAAATCCTTTTTAAATTTTAATGTGTTCAATTGAATCCTGAGCAATTTAGACACACACACTCACAGCTTGGGGTGGTCAGCTCACCAAGGCAAGACTGAAAAGGGGTCAGATTAACGCGAACCCCTCCGCCCCCTGGGATCACCAAGGTGGTATTAACGAAGGCGATTTCTCCCCCCGTGTACAGGTTTGATTGTTGGATAATTACTTTTCCACAACAGCATTTAACAAACGCCCCATTTGAAGGCCAAGACCATTTGCTCTCCAGCTGGAAGAAGCCGCAGTGAAGGCAGGAGGGGCTGGCTCTGGGGAAGCAAGCGACCAAGTGAGCAGGAAGCCTGGTGGCCCTGATCAGAGACCCAGGGTGCGCCTTGCACGTGGGCCCCATTCAGTTTCGGAGTCTGCCAGAGCACAAAGGCACACTTCATCTCAGGCCGGGCTCTGCCTTACTTCTGCACACTTATCAGAAATATTTTTTCAGCCTATCAATTATTATATTTGAACATTGCATCCCAGCTCTGGGGAGCCTTTAGCAAGCTGTAGCAAAAATCAATCCAGTTTTACAGGTTTTACCTTGGCCGAGCTCCAGGTCTTTATCTATGTTACCCGGTAATTTAAAGATGCCATATATTCCTAAGTATGACATGTCCTTGATAATAACAATAATTCTGTAAAGTTTACACTGCACGGCCTGGGTAGGGTTAACTCTGGTGGAAGTTGTGAGTATCCCTCAGTCATTCCGCCTTGTCAATAATACTCATTACAGCAGCAGTTAGCAATACTAATTGTTTTCTCTCCCATCTCCTCTCCTTTCCGTCTTGTCTGTTACACAGGACAGCAGCCAGGAGCGCTAATCTTATTTGATGGGGTAGGAGAACCTATTGCGTTTTGTAAATCGCAGATTGGGAATGGAGTCCATGTCCCATTTGGAACAAACTTGAAATCTGAGCTAGGATGGGAACAGCTGACCCCTGGCAGCTTGCCTTTTTCGTTTGCACAGTGGGGAGGTGGTACCAAGCAAAGAGCCTCGACTGCTTGTCAGCTCAATGCACATTTGTGTGGACTTAAGGACAGGCCGTGTCGCTGGCACCCTGAGAGATGGCAATGTAGCAAGAGCCAGGGAAGCATGATTTCAGAGGATATGGTGTTGCTCAGAGAAACATTTACTACCTCTCAAAAGCTGGGAAATTTGGGCTGCAGCCGCTGTTCCCAGATACACCAGAGTTGGTGTAAATGGCAGGAATGATTGGCAAATTCTAGGCTTTAGGGCACCTGTGAACAAATGGAAATGAAGGAGGAAGACTTAGCTTACAGCGGAAGTTTGAAGAGACTTGCACATCAGGGTGTTTGACAAGCAACATTTCCATCCCTCTAGTGAGTCTGCGTGGATAGAGAGACCAGTGATCAGATATAGCTGATGTTCCCATTCCTTGTTCTGTACGTGTAGTTCCAAATGTGTTTGATCTGGGTTGCTACGTGTCTCATTTCTTGATTTCTGGGAGTTCCCTCGGAGCATCTAACCAGAGGCCCTCTTCCTCTGTTCGAGGAGGTCTCCATAGAATGTGTTGGTAGCTAGAGATGCTGTGAAATCAAAACTGAACAGACATTAAATGAAAGATAAATGTTCAGAACTTGCATTCTTTTAGAAAACCAGCAAATTTTGAAGTTGATCATTCTCCCATCTCTCCTTCCTTCCTTCTTTCCTTCCTTCCTTCCTCTTTTCCTTCCTTCTTTCTTTCCTGCTTTCCTTCCTTCCTTCCTCCTTCCTTCTTTCATTCCTTCCTCCTTTCTTTCCTTCCTTGCTTCCCCTTCCCTTCCCCTCCTTTTGCCTCCCTTCCCTTCCCTTCTCTTTCCTTCCTTCTTTCCTTCCTTCATTTACTCAGTCCTTCTGTTTCTCAGTTATAATCTGTGATGATAATACCACCTGAAAAAATAAGGTAAGTTCATGTGTAAGATTTCTACTTTTATTCCCAAGGCATTCAAGATTTTTTGCTGCTTTTTTGTTTTGCTTTTTACTTTTTTCTTCATTTTTATGAATAACTATAAGTTCACAGGAAACCACAGAGATGTTATGGAAGTGTGGTGTGCCCTTCATCCAGCTCCCCCATACATCGTATAGTATAATATAATATTCACATTATAGTTTTGCCACAATATCAAACCAGGAAATTGACATGGGTATAATACATATGTACAGTTCTATGCCATCTTATGACGTTATGCACGCCATATCTGTATGACCACAATCCAGATAGAAAACTACCTCATCGCAACCCTCCTGCTTCCCCTTTGTTATCATATCTATCTACCCTTCCTCCCACCATCCCTAAATCCTGACAACCTCTAATCTCCTGCTCATCTCTATCATGTTGTCATGACAAGAATAACACATAATGGTACCATGCAAGAGATGGTATTTTGGCCTTGGCTTTTTTTCACTCAGCACAATGCTCTGGAAATCCACCCAAGTTGTATATATCAATTGTCTGTTCCTTTCCATTGCTGGGTAGTATTCCGTGATAAGGATTTACCAAAGTATTTATTTAAATGTTCAGTTATTGAGGAATATTTTGGTCATTTTCAGCTCTGGGATATTACCAATAAAGCTGTTATGAACAATCATGGACAGTTTTCTATGGACAGAAATTCGCGCTCCTCTGGAATAAATGCCTAAGACTGCAATTGTTTGAGTCTTATGGTAAGTGTATTTTCACTTTTAAATACACTGCCAATTCTTTTTTCCATTTTCCATGACACTGGCACTGGGTGATGGATCCCAATTTCTCTGCACCCTCACAAACATGTGATATTTTCACACTTTTTATTTTAGTTATTATAATAAGTGTACAGTGATAGCTCATTAGAGTATTTATTCACATCTCTCTATGGCTAACGATACGGAGCATCTTTGCATGTGTTTTTTTGTCATCCATTCATCCTCTTTGGTGAAATGACTCTTCATGACTTTATCCCATTTTATAATTGGATTGTTTGCTTGTTGTTTGTTTGTTTAATATTGAATCTTAAGTATACACCATGGCCAAGTACAATTTATTCCAGGAATGTGAGGGCTGTTCAGTACTCAAAAGTCAGTTCATTTAATCCACCATATCAATACGCTAAACAGGAAAAACCACAAGATTGTATCAATTTTTGCAGAACATTTATTTGACAATTCCAATACTGTGTATCATAAACACTTTCAGGAAAAAAAAGGAATAAAGAATGTCCTCATCTTGATAAACATATTTTAAAAACCTACAGCTAATATAACACTTAGTAGTGAAAGATAAAATGCTCTCTCACTAAGATTGCTAACAAGGCAAGAATATCAAATCCGTCATTGTACTGGGAGTCCAGCTAGCTCTAAAAGGCAAGAAAAAGAAATAAAATGTGTACAGATCAGAATGGAAGAAATAAAACTGCTCCTATTTGCCGATGACATAATGGTCTACATATTCCATAATTCTCATGTGACGTACAATATCACTTTTAGAATGAGTAAGTGAGTTCAGCAAGGCCACATGCTGTATGTTTATCTTTTGTATTGATCTTTTTAAAGAATCAGTGTTGTCTCAATCATTTTTCTGTTCTGTTTTCAATTTCATTTATTTCTCTTTCCTCTAGCATTTCTGTTCCGCTTCTTTGGGGTTTATTTTGGTTTTTGTTTTTGTTTTTTTTTCCAGGGAGCTTGGTCTTCTGATACAAGATAACTTTTTTCTCTTTTTTAATGTCATTATCTAATGCTACAAATTTCCCTCTTAGCACTCTTTAATCTGTTTCCCACAAATTTAGTTGTGCTGTATTTTAATTTTTATTCAAGTCAATGGTTGGTTTTCTTTGACAGTTCCTCTTCTATTCACAAAGTATTTGACACATGTTGTATACTTCCCAGCTGTTTGTAGATTTGTGCATTATCTTTCTGTTATTTATTTCTGGCTTGATTTCTTTATGGGTGGACACACCCTCCTTATGATTTTAGTTCTTTGAAATTTTTGAAATTTGCTTTATGGCCAGAGTATGGTCTCCCTTATCTCCATGTCATGGGCACTTGAAAAGTAGATGTATCCTGCTATTATTGTCTGCAGTGTCCTGTAAATGCCAATTGGATCCTTTTGATTGATGGTGTTTTGGTTTTGGGGTGTTTTTTTTTTTTTTTTCAGTTATTTCACACAGTTTCTTATTTTCTTCTATACATGCTTCTGGAAATTATTGAGAACAGGTATTGATGTCTCCAACCATAATTTTGAATGTGTATTATGCAACTCTGTTTTTTGATACATAGACATTTATTACTGCCATGTCTTCTTAGTGGATCGATGGTTAATAATTTTTATCATTATGTAATATCCCTCTCCCTGGTAAACCTTCTTACTCTGAAATCTACTTATCTGATTATTAGTGTATTTACTCATATTTTTATTTAGCTGAAGTTTGCATGGCATATCTTTTCCATCCTTTTAATTCAACTTGTGTATATCATTCTTTTTGATGTGTTCCTATGAAAGGCATACAATTGGACTATGTTTTTATAAGTATGCCATGTTCTGTCTTTTAATCTGTGAATTGGGATCATATACATTTAATGAATTTACAGATACAGTAAAGCTTCAGTCTGCCATTTTATGTTTCATTTTTGTTTATTCTCTGTGTCTTGTTTCTCTGTTTTCCTTTTCCTGTCTTCTGATCAATAAACTGAACTTTTTTTGGGGGGGAGAATTCCATTTTGGTTCATCTTGAGCGATTTTAGGTGTATTATTTGGTTTAATTTTTTCAGGGGATGCTTTTTAGATTATATTGTATATTTAATTTATCAAAATCTTTCTCCAAGTCCAGTGATATAATGTTAGATATTTTATTATAGTTGCACATGTTGCCAAGACTTTAAGTTTGGGAGGTTTCTTTTTCTCAATCTATTGTCTTTCTATTTTTCAGCTTGAGTAATATATATTTATTTATTTATTAATGTTTTTTATTTTTGGGAGAGAGAGGCAGAGTGTGAGTGGGAGAGGGGCAGAGAGAGAGTGAGGCTCTAAGCTGTCAGCAAAGAGCTCAATGCAGGGCTCAAACCCATAAACCATGAGTTCATGACCTGAGCCAAAGTTGGACACCCAACCAACTGAGCCACTCAGGTGCCCCACCATTTATTTTTAAGGTCAGTAGACTTCTCTCTATTGATAGGCTGTTGAGTAACTCCACCCATTGAACTTTTTTTTTAAATTATTGTTTTCTTCAATTCTACAACATCCATTTGGTTCTTCTTTATATCTTCCCTTTTTTTCCCCTGTGCTGAGATTTTCTATTTTTCCTTTATTTCAGGCATGTTTGTAATTCCTTGTTGAAACATTTTTATAACAGCTACTTTAAAGCACTGGTCAAATAATTCTGACATCTGTATCATCTCTGCAATAAAAATGGTTGATTTTCTTTTCTTTTTCATAGTGTAAACTTTCTGGGGTTCTTTTTTTAATATTTACTTATTTTTGAGATAAGAGAGAGAGAATGGGGGAGGGTTATAGAGAGGGAATCAGAGGATCTGAAGCAGGCTGTGCACTGAGAAGAGGGAGCCAAATGTGGGGCTCAAACTCATGAAATGTGAGATCATGGCCTGAGCCAAAGTCAGATGCTCAGCTGACTAAGCCACCCAGTTGCCCCTCTGTTATTTATTGTAATAAGTGATCTCAGATAGAAACCTGGACATTTTGAATATTATAAAACTCATTTATTTATTTATTACTTACTTATATATGAATTTATTTATTATTTTAGAGACAGCACATATGAGAGCAAGGGATGACCAAAGAGAGAGAAAGAGAGAGACAGAGAGACAGAGAGAGAGAGAGAGAGAGAGAGAGAATCACAAGGAGGCTCCACACTCAGTATAGAGCCCTACACGGAGCCTGATCCCAGCAACCTGGGATCATGAACTGAGCCAATATCAAGAGTCAACACTGAACCAGGTAAGCCACCCAGGTACCCCAAGACTCTTTTTATACAAATCTTGTGATTCCAAAAGCTTTTTCTGATACCACTCTGGTGAGTGAAAGGGAGCCCCATCTTGTTTCTGTAGTGGGTGTGAAAGTACCGGTTCCCCACTTGGCCTCCCCTTAACCCTGAGGGATGAAGGGCTCATTTTTATTGCTGTGGAGGGTGGGAGTTGAGGCCTTGCAGCAGGCTTCTGCTGGTACCACTTAGGCTGGGAGGGACAGAGGTCTCTGTTTACAGAGGCCCTCTCCTCCACATGTCCTTCATGGACACCAAAGAAGTCTAGGGAAATAGACTTGTTTCTGTTGAGCTGTAGCTTGAATGCTGATACTCCATCAGGCATCCTAATACCACCCACAGAGCAGGGGAAGGGCACCTCCTTACTGCCAAGTGTAAAGTCAAGGTGCTTGAAGTCGTCTCCACTGACAGTGCCTGGGGTAAGGGTCATTACAAGGGAGTGTGTGTGAGGGAAAGGCATTCATTACCACCCAATGCTGGCTCCCCTTGGACTTGTCTGATGCAACCAGAACCAATGTAGGGTTGAGGCACCTTGTTACAGCCTCACAAGGGTGAAAGAAGGGATGGGACCACAGGAGGGACAGAGCCACAGATGTTCTGTGGTGTTTGTCAAGTGTAGAACATTTATTGTATAAGAGATTTCTGTTGGGCTGAGCAAGGTGGACCCTTTCCTCATTCTTTGGCTTTCCTTGGGGCATCCATTGGCATTTCCAGGCTGCTGGCTTGTCCAGTGTCCAGTCTGGGATACATGAGGCAAAAAGAAAGCCCAGAAAACCCAGTAATATGTCATTTATCAGTTGCCATAGTCCTCAGCTCACCTGCCTTCTCTCCACTTAGCAAGAGGAGCAGGGAAAAGTTTATCTACTCTGTCTTCCTGGAAGCAGAAGTAGTTTGATGTCTTCTCAAATTATTATTTAGTTTCAAGATGACTCTTTCCTGTGACAGTTCTATGACTGGATTCATTAATGGACAAATGAGTTATTTTTTCAGGTATTGAACTTTACCACATAAGTAGCATCTACGGTCATTAAAAATTTGAAAGCAAATACAAACAACAAATAGTTCTGATGATAACTGCCTCATTTTAATATTTATGTAGAAGCTACTGCATCATAAATTTTGAGTTATGCTATTATCCCTGTCTATCCTGGCTTTTAATAAATGTAATATCTGGCAAATATTACTACATCTATTCCTTAGTTAGCTTTGAACTTAAGAATAGAAAATATATTCCCTTATTAAAATTTGAAAAATGTCTATTTCTACAGATCCTATTTACCTATCTCTTTCCCACTACCAAAATATCCTCCCAGACTTGCCCTATCTTTATCATTTTTGTAAATGCAGATAAATAGGAAATTATTCACATACCTTTTAGCTATGAAAAAGCAGTGAATTAAGTTATTTCTCATGTGCTCATGGTTTCCTTTTTAAGTACATGGAAAAGAGAAGAAGTTGAAAGGAAAAGATAAAAAAATATAAGGGTAAGTCTGGACCAAGGAGGTGATAGCAAGGGGAAGGAGGAGGAGGAGGGGGAAGAAGGGGGAGAAGGAGAACTGGGCAGAGAAGGGAGACCAATAAAGAGGTAATGAAAGATGATTTGGTGCTATGGTTCTGAGGCTGGATTAAAATATGTCTTGATGTTGGGACCCAGAACTTAATGTCCACTAATGGATAAATGGATAAAACAGATGTGGAATATATATGTCATCGAATATTACACAGGATTGAGAAAGAAGGAAATCCTACCACTTGCATCAAAATGGATGGACCTTGAGGGCATTATGTTAAGTGAGATAAGTCAAAGAAAGACAAATCTTTTATATGTGGAATCTAATAACCCTGAACTTGTAGAAACAAGGACTGGGGAGATATTTTTCAAGGGTACAAATTTATAATTCATAGATAAGTACATTCTAGAGCTCTAATGAAAAACATGGTGATTGTAGTCAACAATACTATACTGTAAATTTCAAAACTGCAGATAGACCAAATCTTAACTGTTCTTGTTCCTGTTCTCAAAAAGAAAAAGGGATGATAATTACATGAAGCTGTAAAGGCATTAGCTGACACTACTGTAGCAATCACATTGCAATATGTAAATGTATCAAACCAACTTATTGCACACAAGCTTATACAATGTTATATGTCAGTTATATGTCAGTTTTTTAAATTTAACCAAAAAAGGGAATTCCTCCAAATCTAAAGCTCTAAATAATTAAGTCTTACCACCAATAGTTAAAGATTAGATCCTAAACAAAGTTTGACACACCATTAGTGCTCCTATTTGGGAAACCAACATATCAGTAGCTCTCAGTGGTGACCTTCTCAGGGACAGAGGACCATGTCATCAGTAGAAACCCAGCACACTATCTGATGCATATGAAGCCACAAGTACATGCAGAAAGGATGAAATCCACCGGAGGGACACTACCCTTAATGGGACTTCGGGGTCCAATACCTTCTGAAGGGCAAAGCCCTGTGGAGATTCCAGGAGAAAATACATATATTTAAACAAAAGCACATGAAAAGCATCATTGCCAACATATATGTTCAAATGTTGTTTTTCTAGTCAGCAAGTTCAGGAATAATATTTCAAGCCTCCCTCAAAGAAGCAGATCGGAGCTTGGCAATGGTAACCTCCAAGAACTGTAGAAATACATTTCAGCTCGGGGAGTGTTGCAACAGTTTTATAAAGGCCACTGGTGTGCTATGGTGAGAAGGGCACTGAGGCAAGAACTGGAAGCAAAGCCAGGAAAGGCGGGTGGAGAAGCAGGATGCTGTAGTGACATGAATACAAGGTCTTCGTAATAAGGGGGGGGGCGGCGGGGGGGCATGTCTTGCAGAAGATACACATTACATGCAGCTTACAGTACCTAATGAGAAACCACACTCCAACTTCTCTGATACAATTGGTGAAGGCAGTGCAGTGTCGTGGTCAAGGCTCTGGAACCAAACTGTGCAAATTCAAATCTGGAGTCAGCCATTAACATTGGCATGTGACCAATGAGCAATACGTAACCTCCCTGAACATCGGTCCCCCCATGAATCAGGGAGAATGATGAAAGCATAGTAGCTACCTCAAAATAAAAGTGTGAGAATTAAAAGATTTAAGTTTGTAAAGCAAGGACAGATAATGAGCACGACATAAATACATACCTTTTCATTTGTTATTATTCCTCTTGAGTAGTTCCTTAACATGTTCATCATCTCATTACTCAAAGAATAATGGCCATTGGAATTTTTCAGAATGGAGGGGAAATGGGCAACAAAGCAGGGTGACTGATTTCTCCTCTAGGACACGGGACCTCACCCAACCACAGTGCCTTACCACTGCCAAGACCATCTTCTTGAAAGGAACAAACCAGAGAGGGTGGGGATCAGACAAGCAAGCACCAGTGCAGCAGGCTGCTCATCGTGGGCCGTCTGGGGATGGGTCTGCCTCATCTGCAGATGTACGGTTGTAGCTGCGCCACAGAGCCACCCTCCCCCCATTCCACTGGGCTCTCCCAGAGATGGGGCGGCCTGGCATCCCTACACGTGCAGGACAGAGTGTGAGAGGACCCCCAAAGTCCTGCAGTGGCATGCTTGTTTTTCTTCCAGTCTCAAATACCAAGCCCCTAGCATCACAAATGAGAAAAAAGTCAACAGCGTGCTGGTGCTAACAAGGCCAAGGTTGAGTCTTGAGTTCACAAATGCTTTAATTAGCTTTGCTCAGAATCGGCAGACTCTTCCAAGGACGCTGCAAGCCTTGTTGTGAATGCAACTATTACCATTGCCAAAAGAAACACTGGGGTCTCAGACTGAGCACTGGTCCCTAAGGGAACCAGGTCAATGCCAGTGTGACGTGTGCCTCTAGCTGTCTGTCTTTTTAGCTCACCATCAGCACTCTCTGCCCTGTTCTTTGGGCTCTAAATTTATTGAATACTTGTTGCATAGAAGGCATTGTGCTACTCTCTCCAGAGCTACAAAATCAAATAAGAAAATAGAGGGGAGAGGAGCAGAGGGCAGGCAGGGGAGGGAAAAAAGAATGGAAAGAAGGAAGAAAAGGGCGACAAGGAGGGAAAGAAGAAAAGTTTACTACCTACAGTATTGCAATTGCTTGGGGGAGTTAAAATACAGTAAAACCTTGGTTTGCGAAAATAATTCATTTCAGAAATATGCTTGTAATCCAAAGCACTCGTGTATAAGGCGAATTTCAAAAACAATTGTCTCAGTTGTGATCATGTGACATCGTGTACACTCGTATTGCAATACATCACTCGTTTATCAAGTTAAAATTTATTAGAAATGTTTGCTCATCTTGCAGAATGCTCACAGAAAAAGTTACTCACCATCCAAGGTTTTACTCTATGTATTATCTCCCTTAATCTTTGCATCAACCTTATGGGTAAAAGATGTCATATCCATTTTACACGAGTAGCGCACAGTTTGTAAGAAGAGAATAAGGAACATACATAACATTTTCGGTGCTCATCAGTCCACCTGTTGGAGCCTGCAGTGGTGATGAAGGGGATTCCAGGCTGGAATCAGAAGCCCCGTGTCCTCCCTGAAGTCACTGACACTTGCCACCTCTGTACAAATTGCACGGTTCAGTAGACTAACTCCAAATAACAGATTTTTCCCCAAAATGTATACCAAAAATTCATTTGCAGCTTTAAGATCTTGAAATGTTTGCTTTATTCTGACTTGAGCACCTGAAATAATTTAACGCCCGTGATCTTTCCAAAGACTTAATTCCTTATGCTAATGCACCAAATATTTCACTCCTCTCAAGGCGCCTATGCATTGGCCCAACTCTTTCTACAACAGGCCTCCAAGAAATTGGGCAAGATAAAAATAACATTTTAAAAAGAAAAGCAGGTACTGATCTCAAGTTATGAAATTCCTTCAGAAACGACTCTCTGGTGCTAATTTGGCTTGGGCTTTCTGGAGCTGTTGAAGAAATTCTCGGAGGTGGTAATCATGCATTCAACCAGGTGACTGGCTCTGCGGTATTTAAAGGTGAACAGTGGTTTCCACAAGGATCTTTTAGACTCTTTATGCAAGGTGACTATATAAACAGCCAAAAAAGAAGTCATTCTCAGAACGCACCTGCCCATTTCCCTCCCCGTTCTCTTCTTCCCTTCAGGAAATGTGAGCGGTCAGCAGAGTGCAGGTACTACCTCTGATGGTCCCCCGGGCCACCTCCTCACCCAGTGCCAACCCTGCCAGCCGGCACTCCCCCACCTGCCAGGAGTCCCGTCGTGCAGGCTGACCTCCCACTGGAAGCAGTGACTGCAGGAATCAGACGTCTTCCATATCCGGCGCCTGGAACCTGTCTGTCTCATTTGGAACGTTCTCAGCTGGGTGGCCCTTGATGTTTGTGTTTTGACAAGTGTTGGATGTGGCTGCCTGAGCGGGGTGATGCAGATGAGGGCACTTAGCACTTCAAAGAACTGGAGGCCTTCTTCTTAAACTTGAGAGTCAAGGAGAAAAACCAACAAAGGTGCCCAAGGGCTGGGATGCTTGGTGACAGCCTGGTGAGGCCTTCGCCCAAGGCACAGAGGGAGAGAGGCTGAGGCACTCTGCAGGTGTCCTCATCTGGCAGGGAGCTGTCACCCAAGGAAAGTAAATGCTTTAAGAAGAGAAAAGGGAGCGGGGCACCTGGGTGGCTCAGTCAGTCGGGCATCCGGCTTCGGCTCCGGTTATGATCTCAGGCTCGTGGGTTCGAGCCCCAAGTGGGGCTCTGTGCTGACAGCTCAGAGCCTGGAGCCTGCCTCAGATTCTGTGTCTCCCTCTCTCTCTCTGCCCGTCTCCCACCCCTTCTCTGTCTCTCAAAAATAAATAAATGTTTAAACAACTTTAAGAAGAGAAAAGGGAAGATGAAGTGCTGGCCACTATGGTTCTCAGGTGAGGGTGAGCATGGGCAGATGGCAAGAGGAAGCCCAGAGGGACCTAGAGCCCCCGGGGGGCACCTTGGACTACTGATGAGGGCTCGGGCTCTGAATTACCAACAGTCCCCTGCGCTCAGCTCTCTCATCTCCCGGGTAGCTTTGTCCTCCCAAGACAGGCACTCAGCATGGGGCCTCTGTGAAGCCTCCCACGGGCAATTTGGTTCCCTCAAAGAGAAGGCAGCACAGTGAGTGACCTGATTTCAGGGGAGAGATGGCCTTTGAGGAAGAAAATATTTAAACAATAATCATGCTGGGTTTGTGCTCCAATGAAAATATGAGGGAGGCTTTTTAAAATCTTTCCAGGGGCGCCTGGATGGCTCAGTCAGTTAAAGGTCCAACTTTGGCTCAGGTCATGATCTCACCGTTTGTGGGTTCAAGCTCAGCATCGGGCTCTGTGCTGACAGCTGCTTTGGAGTCTGTGTCTTTTTCGCTCTCTGCCCCTCCCCGACTCGCAATCTGTCTTTCTGTCTCTCAAAATAAATAAAAATGTTTAAAAAATAATAAAATAAAAAATAAAATATTTCCAAAGAAACCCTTAGCATATATCCACTTCACAACACCAAGTATGGATAGGAAAACAAAAGAAAGTGTGAAAATCCAGATTCTGGTCCCTGATGTCAATGCCATCCCAAGCAATTGACCAAATTGCTGGATTTTTATCTGAATATTTGATAGCATGAACACAAAACATAAAACAAACTACAGGAAAATTATATATTCAGTGGTTAAATTCACTTTTTTCTCCTTGATTATTTGGTACAAACCTAAACAGAGCAAGGATGTATCACTGCAGAAGTTCTGGAAATTTTAGTTGTGTTTGTGTTCTGAAAAACCAAGCTCTGGAGGGAAATGTGAGATTGCCCTTCCTTAAAAATTAAGTTTCTTTTCTGAAACTTAAAATACTGATCCCGAATTCAAAAGATGCATCTCTTGTGTCTCAAATAAAATTTCCAGAAAAGAGAATGGGGAATTGATACTACCCCTTAATAGGCCTTAAACTTGTCACATGTGCTGTTAGCAGTAAAAACGACTTCTTTGGCATCCCCAAAAGTATATAGGGCAAAATAAATGCAAAAATGAAAGCCATTATCATTGTCAAATAATATTTTGTTTAATCCTTTTTGTTACCTTTATAGTTAACCTATATTTATAAAACAAACACGTCATTGGCATAAAAAAAGACCTTCAAAGGATTTCGATGACAATAAAGAGGATTCAAACCTTTCCAAAGGCTAGGAGTAGGGGACATTTGCTAATGACAAGACTACTGTCCTTAACTGAATTTCGAGGCTCCTGTTACCACAATGTCGCTATCAAAAACTTAAGAAACTCAAAGTCATTCAATGCATTGAAATTTCTGATCTAAGAGACAGAATTACTTAAGAGTTTAAGACCAGTGAAATGGAAGGAAGAGCCAAGTTTTAATCAACAGACTGTTGATCAAATTTTTCACCAAAGACATTTCTAAGTCAACAAGTACATATTTAAACAGATTTAAGAATCCATCTTGTCTTATTTCTCATCCCCAGAGTTATAATTTTATACACTATTCTGCCCTGAAGGCACAGTGGATTCCAGAAGCTTTCTTCAGGATTGGTCGAATATTCTTGTCTGGTTTTGCTTAATCTTTGACTAGAGGGAGTCAGAAGGTCGCCATAGGAGACAGCCCTCAGGGCCCATAGACCTTTTGTTTTTAAATAAAAGGGGGGGAGGGGGGAGTTTTCTGCCAGCTCCCCACACCCAGAGCCCCCAGTGAGCAATTCTGAAGGATGAGAGACCCCTACATGAGTGAAGGTAAAAATAGAAAAAATGGAGAGGACGGTGCCTTGTGCCAATCGCTGTGCACCTGTTAATGAGGCTGACATGTTTGGACTGAGCAGCCCAATTTGCATTTGTCACCAGAGTAAGACATTAGCAGTGTGAATATTGAGAGGGACAGATGTGCCCCAGCAGGGCTGCCACCTCAGAAAGCCTGCTGTGCTACCAACACCAGGGAGGCTGCCAGCCCAGGGGATGCCCCTCGCCTCCGAGGGGCCCTCAGTCCTGTCAGAAACGGCAGAAGAATAGAGAGACATATGTCCTTCCCCATGGCCTTGAGGTCCTGGCTAATGGACGGCGGACAAATTGCCTGGTGCCCCATTATGCCCTGAATTCACAGTCCCCATGGACTGTTTGCGGCTTTTTGAATGTGAGACCCCTCATCTTTTCTATCTTCCCACCCTCCTTCCACCCACCCTTCCTGTGTTCCTGAGAGATGCAAAGAAGTAACCGGATTTGACTCTTTTTTGAACTGGTGTGTGCTGCTCCATTAGGGTCACCAGATTGTTATTCATCATCTTCTGTTTCCTCCAAACCTCTGGAAAAAATAACAGCCCATTAAATACCGTTTAGAGGAGCTGGTGTCATTCCTCAGCAGATGGGAGCCATGTTGGTATTATATCTGATTTTCTTCATAGGCGTATTTTCATTATAAACCGAGAGTTTTACAGTAGACAAAATTAGAATCCCCAATCCGTAATATTTCTTTATGCAGGCTCATGGTTGAAGGCAGGGGTCAGAGAACTTTTTTTCCAGAAAGGGCCAGTAATAACATGGTAGGCTGTGCACGTCTCTTTCAAAACAGCCCAGCTTTGCAGTTGTCGGGTGAACGCAGCCATAGACAGCACATAGATGGGAAGTGGGGGGCGTGGCCATGTGTCAATAAAACTTTATTTTCAGAAACTGGTAGTAAGACAGATTTGTCCCACAGGCTGGAGTTTTTTGATCTCTGATTTAGGATAAGCACTAAATGCACAAGTTTCAAAATGTGGAGAACCAGATGCCACACTGTATCAAAAGCAAAAAAGGTAGGGGCATAAAAAGCAGGTACCCCCGGACCTGACCTCAGCTCCTGCTCTCATTGATGCATGACCTTGGCAAAGTCACCCAGCTTCTTTAACCCTGTAAAAACGAGGATATGGCCTTCTCTCCAGCACCAGCTTGCAATTAGCATCAAGTGACACTCACATGGTGCTTTACAAGCTTAGTACAGTGTGGCAAATAGTGAAAACACCATAAAATGTGAGTCCCTCTAAACTCTGCAACATGTGTTTGTAAACCCTTCCCCTCCACCTTGAAACACTCAGTTTCCCACCCCCTACTGAGTCCCCTCCTCTGACCACTCCATCTCAATCTCTGCCAAATGTTTGCCTTTCTTCTCCTCTGGACAACCACCTGTGAGTGCTCTCAAAGGTTCTGGCCTCAGCCCTCTTTTCTCTCCTCAGGCAATGACTCGGTCAGCAAGGAAGCTTCTCCTCTACCCTCTTAGGTTTAGTGATTGGGGCCTGCTAGTCAAGACGACAGGAAAACAGATTAAGAATAGAGAAGACACATTTTTTTTTTGTACGTGAATATGTAGGTGGGAGTTCACAGAAAACTAGGACTCAGTAAGGTGAGGAAGTAAATACTGTCTTAATGGAGGAGGGGAGGGATAGAAGGATCAAAATGGGAAAACATGTGACTTGTTAACAGGGGACAAAGTGAAAAAGGGCATCTGTGTCCAAAACAGATGATGTTTAGGAAAGATAAATGGACACTTATGAGAATATCTGGCAGATATGATCATTTTGTGACAATGTCTAATTAGGTGGGTTGCCAGCTTCTCTTGGTGAGCAGTCAATCGTTTTTGGTTTTGGAACTTCCAGGGAGGGGATTTATGACAACTGACTTCTTTTGGGAGGCTCTGTATATAGGCAGCTAGGGGACTTCCCTCCAAAAAAAAAAAAAAAAAAAAGAGAAGAAGGAGGAGGGGAAGGGGGGAAGAGGAGAAGAGGTAGAGGCAAAGGCAAGAGAAGAAGAAGAAAGAGGAGGGGAAAAGAAGGAAAGAAGGGAAGGAAGGAAAGACTGGAGTGAGGAAGGAAGGAAAGAAGGAAGAGGAAGGGAGGGACGGAGGCAGGAATGAATGAAGAAAGGAAGGAAGGGAGGAAAGAAGGGAAGGAGGGAGAGAGGGAGGAAGGAAAAAAAGGAAGAAAAGCCTATTCTCAAATGCCTTCAGCTCGAAATAATTTTTATGCTACAGTGGCTTATTCTGGAATCTTTCGATACAGACTCACTCTCACACTTCCAACTACTATCTCTGCATCCAGAGTTCCCACACAGTTCTCTCTCTGCTCCAGCCCATCTTTAGGGAGCTCCACCCACATGGCTCCTGCTGCTGCCCTGGGCACCAGCTAAGCCCCTGTGCACAGCTCCAAGGGGCACAGCCAGGCTGATGGCCTAGAATCTGACTCCTGTACCAACATCACAGTCCCCCGGGGCCACGCTTGCCACTCTCCACACCCAAACCATTGCCAACTCCCACAGATTCAACCTCAAAACCTCCTCCTGCCCTTCGTTCTCTTATTTCAGATCTTCAGTCTTAGCTGGGCACCGAAGTTTCCTTGGAGCAGACTTCAATCCACTTTCCCAGCTGCGTGGACTGCTTGTCTGCTTGAAACCAATTCAGGCTGTTTTGTTGAAAAATAGTATCTTCCTTCCCTTCCACCATGCTTTTCCCTCTGCTTGAAATGCCATCACCCAGACCCGCCTCTGAAAATCTCACCCATCATTCAAGGCTTTTGCCAAGGGCCACTTTATCAGACTTCGGTAGCAGTGACACATACCTGAGTTGAGTCTCCTTGCTCCCAGATGGAGCACTCTGGGTGCTTACCAAATCCTGCCCTGTGTGTGATTTGGATCTTTCTCCCTCATCTGACTGAAGTTTCTGGAAGTTAAGAATTGTCCCTCATGTTGTGTCCCCGGCATCCACCCACAGTGCTCTGCAGATGGCTGGCACCGAGAGGCCTTGCATTATAGCCACGGTTCCTGGCTCATCGTGTGACGTGAGGCACACATGTGGAGGAATCGGCATGTGTCTCCTCAGTGGTAAGGGGTGACACGAATCCCAGCTGTGTGCTGTAAGGCAAGTGATCCTTGGCAAGCCCAGCTTCTGCTCTGCGATTCTCTTTACCCGCCTTGAAATAAGGGTGACCGTGGTGCCCACTCTTAGACAGAGGTCATACTTAGGGCTCCACTCCCAGTAGCCTAGTCTCTCTCCATGTATCCTACCCACAACCCAGAAGGAGTTGTAAAACCTGAAGGAAGGGACAATAAAGCATGAATCTTGACCACCTTTGGGCTCCCAAACCTGTCATGACATCTGTTGATTCAAGAGAAATAGATCAAGGTGGTATTTAAGTTAAATATATATATATATATGTATATATACATATATATATATATATTTACTTATGTCGTCTGAACTGGGCTTTGGAGAAGCCATGGTGTCTTGAATCCCTCTGTTAGCCTCCTGTTACTCATGGCCACTGCAAGCACAGGGTCCACAGAAAGCAAAGGGTCCCCAGAGCTGCAGGGTCTCGCAGACTCATGGGCCTGTGTTTGCTTTGGAGGTCCCGGACCTCCCGGGGAGAGCATGGCCGGGACTGTCACATGGGCAAACCAGAAGCACACGCAGAGAAGCCCTGAGGTGGCCGGGCACCGGGAACTGTGAGCACGTGCCGTATCATGTGGCAGTCACATGTGAGAAAGTCTGGAAAATCCAGAAAACTTCTGTTTTACCCACTTTCCCGACAGCAAGCAGAGAACATGTCTGCACAGAGGCCCAGTCCTAGAACCCACAGCCCTAGTAAGATTCCATCAGGGAAAGAAAATCTAGATAGGTTTTCACTGGAGGGAAATATTTCCAGGGGAAAAAAAATTCTCTTCAGAGGAACTTTCTGAGAACAGAGCGTTTTCCAGGTGTCTATGGTTTGAAACCCGGCCTCCAGCCTTCAGATTTCTGCCTTGCAGTTCTGGGCCCAGTTCGTCTTGGATGTGATCAACCTTTTTGTTGTGTTAAAAGCATGGAAACTCGTTCCATAAAACTTAACGAGGGGAGCAGGGAGGAGAAGCCTGAGTGATCGCAGTGAGCCTCTGACGTTATTTCTTCTGTTGGAATAAATTTTGCCTCCAAGTCTGGCAGATTCTAAATGAAAGAGCTACATTTTTAGAAGCAGAAAAATATTTTTGAAGAGAATGAAGTAGAAAACATGAGATAATAAGGCATCACCAAACTGTCCTCTCTCAAACGAAATGCTGAAGTGGGGGGATCGATACACAATAATATACTAATTTAACAACTTCCTGACCAACAACTCTGGTAGGATCTCTTTGGAGTACAGTTGAAATAAAATCTTAGTCCTTAAAGAATTAAAGTAATTTGATTTAGTCAGAGAATCACAATTTACCAAGGGCATAACTAGAACACCTTAAAGGGGCACCTGGATGGCTCAGGCGGTGAAGCCTCTGACTTCAGCTCAGGTCATGATCTCACGGCTTGTGGGTTCAAGCCCCTCGTCATCGGGCTCTTGCTGACAGTTCAGAGCCTGGAGCCTGCTTCTGATTCTGTGTCTCCCTCTCTCTCTCTACTCCTCCCCCATTTGTGCCTGCTTGCTCTCTCTCTCTCTCTCTCAAAAATAAATACACATTAAAAGATTTTTTAAATAAACAAAATTAAGCACCTTAAATACTCTGCAAAGAGTTGAAAGTGGATGAAGATCTTTGAGTGTCTATGTAAGGAATCCCCGAAGTTGTAGAGGAAGGAAGTTAAGAAATATTAACCCAGACTCCTCTGAAGGTGGAGGAGTAGACCAGATGTTTCCCACAACCCTCCTGGCTTTATTAGACAGACTGCCCTGAGGCTTGAGTGCCAAAGAAGTTGGGAAGGTTTAGGACAGGTGCACTCTGCTTTCAGATCATAATGTGTGAAAATCCAGATATAGAAAAAGACAAACTGGTGAATAGTCACTGAACAGGGAGATTTTGATTTTAAAAGAAGTCTGAAGTGTAGAAACGCCTTAAAAACCCTCCAGTGCATTTTGACTATGATCCAATTTACAGAAACTTGACAACCTATTCTTTAAACAAAGCCATCTATTCATGTGCATAAATTACAAATAATGTTTCTGCATAAGCACTATCTTTACAAGCAAGTGACAATCCTGTAAAGGACAATGGCTTTCCTTCTTGTGTGTTTTGGCTTATTTGTATATAAAGAGCGAATGACCATCTGATTACACTTGGCTTTCCTAAATACAAATTTAAATATCAGGGATTCATATTTGACCCTATATTCAGTTATTCTTACCATTATGGAAGGTCTATTTCAACTCTTGGAGGGAAAGACAGCTCTGAAATAGTCTGTAAAATAAAGTATCTATTCCTTTCTAGGTCTTTTCCTCAAAGCAGCCAGGAGAGAAGCCGAGGGATTTAAATGGTCTTCCTTCTACTTACTTCCTATTCTCCTAAAAATAGTTGATGGAAAACTGTAAGCTAAAATAATTGTAAATCCCATAGCTCACAGAGAAAGCCATCATTCTCTTTTATTGGCATGGGAAGCCAACCTGCTGATGCTCCCAACAGTGACCTGGAGAATAATTAAAACAGGGAAGTTGCCCAAGGAAATGCAACTATGTTTTTGTCCACCAGTGAAAGGAAACGATGAGGTGAATGATCAACCCACAACCTCCATTCCTGCAAACAGTCCAGTTTCTTCACATCCAGACCATTGTCTTTGCTTATCAATGACAGTGCATGACAAAAAAATCAATTCAACCATTGCTTCCTTATCCTCTCTGCCTGCAAAAAACACAAACTTGATATCCCAGGATATTTTTGTCCATCACTTCATTCCAAAACTGGAAGATGAAACTAAGCAGAACCCATTTTTATTGAATGGTTTCGGCTCCTGTGAAGTGAATGCTTAGCTTCCCAGCAGTCGATTTCAGAATGCCAAGGTTTCTGCATGATAATGATTCCTTTGTGGTGTTAACCCTGAGGGGTAAACCTGAAAAGAAGGAACCCCCCTATTTTGAAAGCTCAAACACTGCTCAGAAATCCAGTTTCTCCTACTTGGGATGCCAATGTGAAATGCAGGGAAGAAGTCTCTGGATAGGAAGCTACACCCAAGGAGAGGTGGACTTGCCAACATGTCACATGCCCGGACATGCCCTTCCTCCTCTGCCCGCCATGAGACATGCAAGTGCATCCCACACCTGATGCTTCCAGTGGTGTGTGTGTGTGTGTGTGTGTATGGACCCCATACGTGAATTCTCCTGTTGTTTTATGTTTTCCACTTCAGATGATATGATACATTTTGGCAACCTTGACTCCTTTTGGGGTGTGAAAAACTGTGGTTCCAGCTGAAGTCACAGGTAACATAATATGTCATGCCAGTAAAACAGAAGCATCGGCCCTTAGGTAATCTTCTTAAAAAACACCTAAGGGATAAAAACGTGGCATTTCTTTTACTGGGCATATGGCATTAGTACTCATGAGTAAAATGTAATGCTTTATTTGAAGATGTCAATGGATTCCGAGGCAATGTTTCTCTTTGGCAATTGCTTGCTTATAAAGTAATTCACCGAGAGTCAACAGCCTGCTAGGAAAATGCACTTGGCATCAGAAACACATACATTAAGGATGAAGAATTAATTCTGCTTCTTTCTGGTGCTATCCGACATTCATATAGCACTGGATCTGACTAACACCCTTTGGGTTTCAATTCCACTTATTCTTACTAATTTTCTAATTTCTAGAGGGAAAAGCATGTTAAAGAGGTATAGAGCATCCAGTGGAATTCATTGGTGATGCTTTGTTGAGTTCAATATAAATGGATTGGGGGCACAGGGTCACATTTCCCTGTAAATCACTGCACATAGTCAAAAAAATAGTTTAAAACTTTATGGGTAAAGCAGCTGGAAAAATAATTGAAGACATCTAATATTTACATTTTCTTCTCATGACCAATTAGTATTTAGGATCCAATAATACTTAAGTCATATCCTTTTGCTAACCAAACAGTGTGATTTATGACAAGACATTTTGAAAACATATAAGAGTTTTTCATGGTATTTTTTGGAACACTTTTTAGTTTATTTGTATGATGGTTGGTGTGTATACGTGTGTGTGTGTGTGTGTGTGTGTGTGTGTGTGTGTTGCTCATGTGTTTAGAAAGAAAATCAAAGTCCAAGTATAATTTCAAGGTTTTATCTGTGAAAGTAACCTTCTGTGTCATATTAATTCAGTTTAGTATCTTGACACTTTTAAATGATTTTTTTACAGATCAAAGAAGCAACAATTTTGGCAAACTAACGCCCTCATTAAAACTGAGTTAGAATAGGGTTATACACATCATCAAAAGAAATTTACATTTAAGAGTCAAAGTAGACCACAGAATGAAGCCAATCCGTTCTTTTCTTGAATCAGAGATGTTCACATGCCAAGCAACAGGAAATTTTGGGATGTGGAATATTTTAAGGGTCTTCATAGCCCGTTTTTTTGGAATTCTCCATAAGGACAACAACTCTAAAATATGAGAACCCAAAACCAAAACAAGGATTTAGTATTTTCACTGGGACTTGGATCAAACTGACAGATATCTAACCTCTACTTTCCAGCACAAATGGGCAATTTAAAAATAAACTTTCCTGAGTCTATTTGCATATGCTAACTTACCCACCCAGTTTTGTGGGAAGCTTTATGTATTCTCAGGGCTCAAAGAGCAACAAACAGGATAAAGAATATTTATCAGATCCTCCTGTCTCCTGGGTCTTGCCTCTCAGCTTTGATTCCCAACCCTTCAGTAATGTCCAACTGTGATTATTTATGGGACATGGAACATTCTTTTGCTGTTGACTTCTCTGAAAAATCAAGGCTGTTAGCTGATACATTTGAAAATGTTAGATTTTTGGACTAACAGGAAGCTGAGGCAAAGGGTCTCTATTGTACTCTCAAGGCTCACAAAGTCCCTGATATGTGCTGGGCTGGCTTAGTTTTACATGCTTTAAGAAATAGTGTTTGGCGGGTGGGGGGGGGCGGTGAGGAAGGATTCAGTCGATTGAGTGACCAACTCTTGATTACGGCTCAGGTCACAATCTCACAGTCATGGGTTTAAGCCCCGCATCAGCTCTGCATTTAGAGTGTGGAGCCTGCTTGGGATTCTCTCTCTCTCTGCCCCTCCCCAACTTGTGGTCTCTCTTTCTCTCTCAAAATAAATAAATAAACTTAAAAAAAGAAGACATAGTGCTTTTTTTTTTATCAACTGGCAGTTAAGTTATGTAACTTAAAAGATGCCAATGAACAAGCCTGGGGAATGAACCAAGAGTTCACCATGGTCATGCTACATTTGAGCAACTTTGTGTAGCAAGACATCAACTTGAGTAAAATTCTTACCATCTATTGGCTACTTAGAGAGATGAAAATTTTGTAACTAACATCAACAACTTCTTTATTTAATGGTTGGTTGGTTGGTTGATTGATTGATAGAGAAAGCAAGAAAGAGCACACATGTGCAGAAGAGGGAGGGGCAGAGAGAGGAGAGAGAGAATCCCAAGAGAACTCCTCATCATCGGCACAGAGCTCAACACCGGTCTCAATCCATGAACTGTGAGATCATGATCTGAGCCAAAATCAAGAGTGAGATGCTCAACCAACTGAGCCACCCAGGCGCCCGCCCCCCCATCTACTCTTAAAACCTATCTCAGAGCTGATATAGCCTAAAATTTTACTCCCAAATTGCATGACTTTATCTCTGTAATTAGCAGAATATCTCGTCTTCAGCTTTGGTATTTATCCACAAGTATCATATCCGTACCTAGATTACGGTCACTAAAGCATGATTCCTTATGATTACATGACCAATCATTCCCAAGACTACTCCCAAATCTGGACACTGACCCTAATCCTCTAGATATTTTCCATAATGAAATATCAACTATCCAAGTCCAGAAATAGAAAAAAAATTCCTCATCAAAAAATTTCAAATTAAGTTCCTACACCATTTATTTGTGAATCTGCTATTGTATATTAAGTATATTTATGATTGCTAGAAGATGTCACCTGAGGAACTAGATCATTCACAGTAGCAGACATAACACATTTAATGACCTGAGTACTTCAATGACAAACACAGGCTGAGAGCTATTTTTACAGTCATTTAATATTTAAGTATTGTTAATTCTTAAGCACAAGCTATCAATTCTAATGATCCTCCTAAAACAGCCAGCTGCCTCCCATCCTTCTCATCTTGAACTTGAAAGTTTCCTTTCTTTACCCCTCAACTTCATGTAGGACCCATCACCCTAATGTTTTGCATTACGTTTGACCCAACTGCCATATAAGCATCATCCCATTAAACCTTGCAAACCCCCTTTTTTAAGAAACTCTAAAACTAGCATTGTAAGATGAAAAATTATCATAAATAATCAACATAAAATACCTTCCTGTCAAAATAAGTGGAAAAGGACATTTTACAGTGCAAGACTCCTGATTTTTCTCATTTATTTGTGTTCTTGCTAATTTGCAAAATTCCATAATCCACAGTGGGTCCCCCTGTCATTAGTGCTAATTAGTGGGATTCTACTGTACTAATAAATCAACATTACCCAAGCACAGTCTGTGGAGAGAGGGGTTATAATATATCCCTGCCTATGAATTTTTTAAAATTAGGTAGAGTTCACCACTTGCAGTCCTGATTTGCACTGATAGTTTGACGTGGGTTCCATTCTACAGCTGGCTCTCCACATAGAGAACATGAGTATTTTTAATGATTGTGTCATCATCGTAAATGTCACACACTCGGCACAAGAAGGGAAGGCATTAAGGGCAGGAAGAGAGAACTGGTCTCCTATCTTCCAGGGCATTGAGATAAGAGCTGAGTGAAAAAGGAATTTGCCCAAAGTCCAATGGGAACTCATACTGGCCACCCATGTCAAAGGTGTAAACATACAACTCGGCTAAGGAGTTATTTTTCATATGACCTAAGATGCCCATGATTCTCCTACAGGCAATTTCATTTCCCAGTCTTCCAACCCGTACCTTTACTGGTTCCAATTCAGGTGACCTTTCACTCTCCTGTCCCTTTTGTTGTTTAGCTGTGAACTGTGTATTTCCTGTTCATAGAACACTGTGTGTGTGTGATGTGTGTGTTTTCTCACGAGAACTTCAGTTGATTAAATTCGACTTCATGGTTGGCATGTACCTCTGCTCTTCTAAGGTATTTATCTGACCTTGGGATCCATTTATTGAACAGTATACTTTTCTTTCAACCTCACATCATCATTTAATTACAATAGACAAAAATGGTTTTCTTGGCCAGTCGGCCCAATGGAAGGTTATGTGGTCCCTGACCCACATCTGTGCAGCTGTTCCTCAGCTCTTTGCACAGCCTCACTCTCTCGTTGGCCAGTCACGGCCCATAGCCAATCAGTGCAAATGCTTTTTGACTGTGCAACTATTTTGCAGTAAGTAGCATTCAGCAGTAGCTATGCAAGACCTGGTATTTCTCACCTCTTTCCAAGATGACGGGAGTCATAGGGAAGTTCTTTTTTTTTTATGTTTATTTATTATTGAGACAGAGAGAAACAGAGCATGAGTGGGGGAGGGGCAGAGAGAGAGGGAGACACAGAATCTGAAGCAGGCTTCAGGCTCTGAGCTGTCAGCACAGAGCCCAACATGGGGCTTGAACCCACGAGCCGTGAGATCATGACCTGAGCTGAAGTCCGATGCTTGACTGATTAAGCCATCCAGGGGCCCCTAGGGAAGTTCTTAAATCACAATAGCAGCACATCCTCCAATGTCACAGAAGTGAGGCAAGAGACCAGTGGGTCTTCCTCTACAGAAAAATCTCTCCAAAAAGAGCAATTTTTCCTTTGAAATGGGAGGGGAAATTTTCTAGGTGATCTTCCAAGGTGCTTTTAAGTTCCGTTGACTCTTTGATTCCCTCAGCAGTTGCTCTAAATTGTAATTCCTCCCCAAGTTTTGTGATCTTGTATCTAAATGTACATTTATATGCACAAATGAATATTCAATGTATCCACACACAGAACATCGGGAAAAAATTGAGTATAATTTTAGTATCCCCATACTATACAAAGGGTATTCAGAATCTTACTAATAAATACATTGGCATCCTTCACAACTCTGTAATCCAAGATGCAGAAACTGTCTGGTTTTTGTTAAGGCTGGATGAATTAAAAAAGATTGCAAGATTGCATTTGGGCAAGTATCCTGAAATTTGGCTGCTTATTCAAATCTTGTGCAAATTTCCGTAGACTGCTGAGTTGGTCTGAAGCGAGAGGTTAGCCTGTAAATATTATAGACTTTGACATGTCTTTTCATCTGCTGTTTTTTCTATCAGATTATAAAATAAACTTGAGGTGGTTCAGTTAAGTGAGAAAGTATTGAGAGACACACCCCAAAGCCAAGTAGGAGGAAAGAACGATACAAAGACAGGTTATATTGGGTTTCAAATTAAGCATATCATAGTGGGTATGCTAAATATCATATTTTACCATACGGGAAATATAATATGTTTTTCCAGCCATTTAGTACCGAGGAAGCCTAGACTATATTTGCAGAAGGAAGTCTTTGATTTGAGAGAGGTTTTGATTAGTTTTAAGGTCTCCTCTGCACTTCTAAAATGTTATTTCTATTAGAAATCATGATCGTGTGTATGCATGTGTGCATATGTGTGCAAGAGTGTGGGGTTCACTAGGAACCCATCTATTCATCATGGGTTTTTGCCTGTCAATAATCCACTTTATGATGAGTATGTGAATAAGCTGGAAACAGAAAACTATATGAAAGAGAGAAATCTCATTAGTGCACTAAGAGTGTATTTTTAAAAGCTATTGTGTTAAGTGGATTTGGGCATAGACATAGCCCTTATTTACAAATATAATGGCCAAAACCTTGTTTTGGCAATATAGCTGTAATATCCCAAACGTTTATCCATCACTGCATTTGGCTCTCTTAGAGTTTAATTAAGTGATAATCATATCATTAGATATCCATTATAAGTTGTACCATTAGAAACTATGTGATATAGAGAAATTCATTTTCCAAAAATGAATACAGAGATAAAGCAAACCATCCTGGTGAATAATCGGCACTGGATTTTCCCAGGTGATTCATGTAAATTCTAAAAATTAGTACTGACTTCATCTGCCTCATGAACAACAGCAAAAAGCACAGACAGCTGGCTGTAGAGATTCGGGACATAATTACAATTGGTAATTGCCATGTCGTTTCTAAACAGGAAGTTCATGGAGAAGATCTTAGGATGCTATAAGTGGTTTTGCCACAAGATTCCTTTCATCATTTTAAGTTGTGGAAAGAGTCATTGATGGATCGCCTCAGGAAAACCAAAACTGTTCAACGCATTGCTGAGGAAGACATCCCTCCTCCAAATTTCCTGCAGAAGGGAGCAAAGAGAACATATTACAAATGGAAAATGTGTGTACAAGTGTGTACAGGAGCCCACATTTCTCAAATGTGACTATTCTGAATTTCTTAAGAGGGCTCATCGTTTGCAACCATTATATGGAACATATGGTGTATGAGATGCAATTTGACCCGGTTGTTTCCAGCACAAGTAAATCCTTAAGGGGTCATCTCCATCACTGTGCTACTGTACATATTGCTTGTCCATCAACACACGCTTCCAAACATGAAACATACTATGATTCAGCAGGTTAAACTGAGCCAGCGGTCCCCCCATTTTGCCACCCACTGGACAGATGACAATGTCTGGAGACACTTTTGTTTTTAATCACTGGGGAGCAGGAGAGCAGACCCAGGCGTCCTAGTGGGAAGAGACTACAGACGCTGCTAACCATCCTACCGCGCACAGAACAGCTCCGACAACAAAGAGTTATCTGGCCAATAAAAGTCAGCAATGCTTAATTTGTGAAACCCTGATTCAGGACAGTGGCCAGTGTCTGGCAATGTATTTCTCAAGTGTCAAGAGTCTACAAGCCTATCCCTGGGTGCTCAAAGACAATGCTCTCAATGTCTTGCCAGTGGGAGACCCTCGTGGGTGACTGATTGCTCCGTACAGTAGGGTGCAGCTGGATGGAAATTTGCCGGAAGCACAAATCCCTTTGGTCTCTCCCTATTTATCATCATCATCATTACTTTTTTACTTTGGTTAGCAGATGTTTCTTTAGTGCTCTGACATCCTTTTTAATTTGCACATTTAGTAATTTGGCCGGCGGAGAGCCTACTGCTTTACCTGCCGAATCCTCCCCGTACCTGAGGGTGGGGGGTGTCCGACGTAAAGAGTTGCCCGGCCACCACCCAGCACCAGGAAGCATTTTTAACTGTAGCATCTAGATGTGGCATCACTGGGTGACCAGTGCACTTTTGGCTTTTCTCCTATCTCACACTGCAGATGAAAGGGGCTGATTGCCCCCAGGTCCATTTACTCATCCACTCCAGGGGGAATTGTTTGGATTCTAACATGTACCCTCACAATATCCCATTTATAGCTGTGACAAAGAAGTAAGCAATTAATCAGACATCCCTGCTAACAATACTGACCTACCCGCTTTCAAATGCTTTAATTAAAATCACAGCACAATATATGCCAGGGTAACAGTCTAGCAATGTCTCCAGGAGGCAGGAAGCGTCTCTCCTTACCAGCCCTGAAGCAAACATATATTAAGAGCATCCCTGAGAAGGAAAGAAGGTCTCCAGGGATGGCTTGTGTGTGTGGCTGCTCACCTACCAAAGTAGATTATGCCCATATCATGCTCATTCAGATGCTTTAGCATAAAAAGATGCACCCAATGGAGAGGTTTGTCTCCTTCCTTTTCTTTCTTTCTTCTTCCATCCCTCCCTCCCTCCCTTCCTTCCTTCCTTCCCCTTCCTTCCCTACCCTTCCTTCCCACCTTCCTTTCTTTCTCCCTCCTTCTTTTTATGTGAGGGGGCGAGGGGGCGGAGCATGCTTACGCAGATGAAGAGGAAGCCATACTGCATCCAGCCACGTTAAGCTAAATTCACCTCTGCTGCTTCAAAAATAAAATGTCAGTGCAACTTTGAGATTTAAAAATTTTAAATATCAGTAAGCACAGAAAAGGATTCTTTTCTTCCAGTGTTAACTCACCCTTGTGACAGGTTTTAGCCTCTTGATATTCATGCCGGCTCCCCAATTGTTCTGCCTCTGTCCTACACAGGAATACCAAGGTTTTAAAATCACAAGGGCACAGTGCATTTCAAGATAAGCGATTTGGGAAGAATTTGGAAAGATTGTCATCCACTTATTCTTTTATTACATTTATACTTAGTTTTTCCCTAGGTAATGTATAATTTCACTGAAACACATCCATATTCTTTGAAATATACACAAAACCCATTATTTTCTCCTGGAGTTACACCCCTTCTGCACTTAATAATTGCCTTCATTGTTTATATTTTAACTGTTAATATGGACACATTAACAGGTAATGTATAACGTGGGTTAATTACTTTTCAACCTATGCCAAGCTAGCTTAAAATGCCTCTAAACTCCTCATGCCCTGTGGTCACCACCTTCCCCTTTGAGTTAAGTATTATTTTACCTATGACTTCTAGCTAAAATTCTCTGACACAGCCTTCATGCAACATATTTTTAAAGAGTTGGTCCCATTTGTAAATGTTTCATAGGAACATCTGTCCAACACTGTTAATATTGCTCTCCCTGTCACTCGGTATTTCTAGTAGATGTTCAAACTCCACGTGCCTTTTTCTAGAATGCCTTTATTTGTGTTTCTCCCCTAAGCTGCACTCAAAACGTGTGACCTTTGTGGATTTGACTATAAAGTGCTTTCAGAGCTTATCTTTCTTTCCACATGTGGTTCATGAACGTTTGGGGCACCTGTGGGAAGTTGCCTGCATCCCTCAGTGCCTCGGGAGGGACCTCTGTCTTCCTCTTCCCCAGCTGCCTTCTCCTGGCTCAGGCCTACATCCTCCATTACTTCCGGAAGTGAGCCTGTCTCTCGCTTTGTTTATCCACCACGCTTCCCTCAGGACACTGCATATGGTGAGCTTCCTTCTCCACTCAGCAGCCTATTACACCCTCTCTCTTTCATATCCTGCCCCCTTTCAAGTGTGTATCCTTTTTCCTTTGAAGGACACTGATACTTCCCACAATGGTTTTCAAGTTGAAATATGAACTTTCCTTCATCTTCCTCTCCCTCCCCCTCTGTGCTTCCTTTCTGTGTTTATTAAAATAATATCTCTCCTTCTCTTCATTTCTCTCTCTCTCTCTCTCTCTCTCTCTCTCTCTCTCACACACACACACACACACACACACACACACACACACACAAATTCCTAAGCCAAGCTCAAGTTCACAGAGAATGACAATCGACTTTTCATCCCATGTGCCTAATTATCAGGTAAGACAAGGAACAGAGAGGAAGAACACAGATCTGGTTGTCGTAGCCAAATACAATTTCATTATTTTAAAAAGAATTCAAAATATCATCAAGACTGTTTGACACAGAAATATTTTTTCACGTTTTTTTTACATTTATTTATTTTTGGGAGATAGAGTGAGACAGAGTGTGAGTGGGGAGGGGAAGAGAGAGGAGACCCAAAATCCAAAAAAGCCTCCAGCTCTGAACAAGCATTCAGCACAGAGCCTGACGCGAGGCTCAAACCCACGAACCGTGAGATCATGACCTAAGCCCAAGTCAGACACTTACTGACTGAGTCACCGAGGTGCCCCAAGAAAATCATTTCTTTATTCAAAGTTTGATTCCTCCCCCCAATCCTTTTCCTTTTTCTTTTCTCCTAATCCCCTTTGGCCTAGTCCATTGCCTAAAATGTTACCTGGAAGGTATTAGTCATGATTCTTCAGAGAAATAGAACCAACAGGGCACATGTAAGGAGGAAGAGAGACTTTAAGGAATTGGCTCATGAGATTGTGGAGGCTGACAGCCTGAAGACCCAGGGGAGAATTGTAGTCCCAATCCAAAGAAAAACTGCTGGCAGGGTTCCTTCTTGCTCAGGGGAAGTCAGATTGTTCTATGAAGCCCTTTCCCTGATTTTATGAGGCCCACCCAACCATAACGTCATGTCATAGGCTTTACTCAAAGTCCACCGATTTCAGTGTTCATCTCATCCATAAAAAACACCGTTTTATAGAAACATCCTGAATAATGTTTGACCAAATATCCAGACATGATGGCTCAGCCGTATGAACACATAAAATTAACCATAGGGATTCCCAAACCATGTTCTATGGAACACTAGTTCCTTAGATTAAACAATGGACTGAATTGATTTCTCTCCCAAGTATTCCCTTTTATTATTAAAAGGGAGGAAAAAATGAATGCTAATATGATGAATGCCTTCTGGATGTTAGGTGCCCAGCATTCATTATCTCATCCAATTCTTGTAACCATATTATAAAATAGATAGCATCATCAAAGTTTTTGATATGACAAACTTCTTAAATAAAATAATACATTAATTAGAACTACTACTGGTTTTCAACCTCACACTTTACAAAAAAAAGTAGTGAGTCAAACTCCATTAAAGTCTTTGTCATTGTTAGACAAGCCACTTTTGAATCCTCTAAATCAATATGGCTGTGCATGTTACCTCTATTTACCTCCAATTTGCTTGAGATACAGAATTTTTAATCCATTACCCCAAGTAACAGTTGTTTATCTATCCCATGGAAGTACCTTTATCTTAGATTTTATGAAATACCATTCGACAGTTCATGAGATAACAATAGAAAGTTCTTAGCTTACCTCTTCAAGTATCAAAAGCCAGAACTAACTGAAGTGGTTCCAGGCTATAAAGTTCTCCCCAAATGGTACTTTGCTAGAAAAAAAAAAAAGTGATTGATGGACATCCAGTAGAAAAAACAAAAAGAGTTTAGCAAAGAGTCAAATAGAAGGCAACTGCCTTTTTTTCTTTTTGAGTGATAATTTGGTGTTGAAGCGGAGGAAAGAGCAATTTTGCCTTATATGCTGGCACACATGGTAACAGATTTGATCAAAGTCACATCGCAGTTTAGCTGATCCTGGGTCAACACACCCTTTAGCCTCCAGGGTCACCAGAGGTAAAGCAATGCTTAGAGTTTTCGTGGCAGGAGCTGGAAGGGCCAGAAGAAAAACAAAAGAAGCTCATGGTGAAGAAGAGGACAAGAGGAGAACTAATAGCAAAGTCCCCTAATGTTGAGGAGAAGCGGTGATAAAGTCCAAGGTCAAGAGCATCTCTGCCATGTTAGCTTCTCAGGAGCAGGATTTCACACACTAGGGCTGGAAGTCAAATCTGGCTCACTGATTGTTTTTGTAAATAAAGTTTTATTGGAATACAGCCATGCCCATTCACTCAGGTACTATCTATACTTATTTTCACTACAACCATATAACTGAGTAGTTACAGCAGAAATGATGTAAGTCCCAAAGCCTATATATTTATTGTATGGCTTTTGACAGAAAGGTTTTCCAGGCCCTGGCTACCGCAAAGCCAACACACTAAGGGTGCCCATCTTCATGGAAGATTCCACACCCTATGCTGTGGCCTTTGTGGCAGACCCTTCTAAAGACATCCCATATGCATTCTGCAGTGATTTTTTTTTAATTTTTTTAGTGTTTTTTATTTATTTTTAAGAGACAGACAGACAGCACGATCAGGGGAGGGTCAGAGACAGAGAGAGACACAGAATCCGAAGCAGGCTCCAGGCTCTGAGCTAGCTGTCAGCACAGAGCCTGACACAGAGCTCGAGCCCACAAACTGTGAGATCATGACCTGAGCCAAAGCCAGGTGCTTAACCAACTGAGCCACCCAGGCATCCCCAGTGATTAGTTTTAAGACACCTTATCAAGTTTTGTGGAGCAATACTTGCTTCTCCTGATCTTAACTAGATGACTACTAAGAAAATTATCTTTAACTTGTTTTGTGACCCTCAGGAAGAAAAAAAAAATTATATTTATCAGGATAAAAAAAGATTTGACACCCAGGAGGCTTTTTTAAAGGAAAAACATTGTGATGGCCATAAAGAATATGGAAGACAACATAAAACTCTCATGTGAAAGAGACACTGCCTAGGTGTGATTCCTGAGACAAGGTGCCTGTGCTTTGAGACTACTTCCTGATCCGCAAAACGGGGCTAACGATGTCCTTCTTCCTGTGCTTTTATAAGGATTTAAATGCATTGCACAGAATAAGAGTGTAACAAACCACATTAAAACAGGGTGCTTAAAAAACAATTTATAATTTCTCACAATGGTGTTGTTTTCTGGGTAGTTTTACTGGGCTCACATGAGTTGGCACAGACCTCCTCCATCAACTGCAGTGAGCTATGGGCTATGTCAGCTGGAGAGCCAGGCCTCTCTCCACAAGGTGGCCCAGGACAGCCTTCCAGAATGCATTCAGCAGGTCTCTGCCTGTTCCAAATTGGCCAATGTCCTACAGGCCCAAGCAAGCCAGCAGGCCAAGCGCTGAGGCCATGCGGAAGCAACTTCGCCTCTGCCTCCTGATGGTGGCCATTTCCAGTGCACCACTGTTGCTCAGGATGGTGCTTGGTAAAGGCAGTTTTGTGTTTTTTGAGCTATGTTAGTTCTTGTTTCTGCTGCACCCCAGCCACTTTTTAGATGCAGGACTGTTCTAAGATGCCAGCATTATGTCACACGCTGCGCTCTACCCTATGAACAGTTGTGACTACTGGGCTATTCCTATCCTTATCTTTCAGATTGTAGGAAAGCTCATTAACTAGCCCATGATGGTGGGTAAGAGAGGATGGAAAAGGATGTCCAACCCAACATCCAAGCTCCAGCATGCATCCTACCCTTCCTGCAGCCTCTGCAGCTAGGTAGGTCCAACGGGGTCAAAATGAGTTTGGTAGATGCCCTTTTGCCTGGAAGAGCATTGGCCATGCACGATGGTGAGCATGCTGGCCTGAAGGGAGCTCAGTATAAAGCCAGGACACCTTCCCATCTCTTCTTGCCATTAACACCATTAGTGAAGAGATAACAGAGAGATAATCTCCTCTTCCCTATTGGAGGAGACAGCAAGAAGGTGGCTGTCTGCCAACCAAGAAGAGGACTCCCATTAGCAGCCAAATAGTCTGGCATCTTGACCTTGGATTTCTTAGCCTCCAGAACTGTGAGAAATAAGTTTCTGTTGTTCACACCACTCACTCTATGGTATTCATTAATGGCAGCCAGAGCCGACTGAGACAGGCAATAGAATCCAGTAGTAAAAAGCAAGCATCCTGAAGTAGAAAAAACTTGTCATTGAATTCTGGCTTTGCCACATTCTGGTGGTGGGGCCTTGGGCATAGGATCTGACTTCTCTAAGCCCTGTTTGCTCACTTACAAATGAACTTGGCACTGCCTATTGCTTGGAGCTATAGTGACAATTCATTATGACTCCATATTCCGGTGAGCCTGAGGATAGTCCAGGAACAATTATCTCTAGGCATATTTTGCTCCCCAAATTTTCTGAGTTTGCATGGGATGCTAGATGCTCACTCATCTAATACTGGACATACTCAGCTCCGGGCCTGACATACAGTGAGTGCTCTGTTAAGCACCACAGTCTAATATACTAAAATTTTCCCAAACTTTGCATGAACTTTTAAACGTGTACACATTTCACAGCTACTTTTAGCATAGCGAAAAAAAAGGATATGGAAAAAAAGTTCAAGATTGTACAACATTGCCTGTTGTATGGGTACCAGAGCCTGAAAAATAAAATGGTGTTTTGGGAAAAGGGAAACAGCAGTAATGCTACCTCCATTTGTAGGGGAGTAGTGCACTACTGGGCTATCTTGGTGCCAGGAGCTGTTCAATGTGTTTTACATTTATTAACGTCTCCACATCCTCATACAAAGTCACATCGGCTGTCATCCCATTTTCTGGATGGGGAAACTGAGGCACATAAGTCACCCAGAAACTAAGCAACAAAGCTAGGATTAGAACACAGCCAGTCTGGCCCCAGAGTCTGTGCTTTGACCCTCCTGAATCCATTCACCATGTAAATCTTACCACACTAGTCATTGTCTATAGGCCTGGGAAACCGATAAAATAGGAGACTTTTTCAAATAAGAAAAGAGCTTCCATGGCACTCAGACTATCTGACACCATTGTGACCTCTCAGATCTTTTTTTTTCTTTTTAATAACTTCTTTCCAAGCACTCAACTATGCTCCAAGATAGTTGAGGTTCTGGAGAGATAGTCTGATTGGCTGGAAAAAATGAGTAACTTATGCTCTTGAAAATCAACATATTTTACCCAAGAGAGGTCTAAGAATATCTTACCTCTCTATAAGGCTGATCATTTTTCTTATAACTACCTGGATTTTTTTTCAATCACACCTACAGTAGACATGAGCTCCACTCTAAGATAATAGGAATGGCTCCAATTCTACTCTCATTAATATAATGATTCCATAACACAATGACAGATAAAAGAACTTTCTTTTTATTCTACTCAAGGCTGATTTTACATAAAAATAGACCATAACTCAGAGTCTGTAATGTCTATGGAAAGGTTATACTCGTTACCATCCAAATAGGCTGAGCTAATAAAAATTATATTTGTTACAATCCAAATAGATTAACCGGCCTTAAGGGCTTAGCTATGTATTACACTTTTCAATTTTCTTATAATTAAATTAACATAAAATAGTCTTCACAAATAAATGGCTGTTTCAGAAATATTTAAGCTCTGTTTAACAAAAATAGCCATTCTATTTACATGTACAGGCACTCAGGTAGATCTAGAAATGGAAAGAGGCACTTCTCTGTAGAGTGGACTCATGATGGAGAGATTAGCAGAAAGAACTCTCTCATTTGTCCTGCTGAGGCCATGGGCACCCCGTACAAAGCCAAGACCAATGTCACAGGCCCCACTCTCCTGCTTTTTCTGGGTTCTCCCAGCCATCAGGCAGCGGGCACAACAGTGGGACCCAGGGCTGCACCTGGTTTTCGTGCTAGTCTGGTAGCTTATTAATAAAAGTTCTGCTGCCATTTTCTTGGCTTGTCTTCCCCTTTATTCTCCAGAAGGCTTACCTCTAGATGGTTATCTTCTGGCTAGAAATCCTCTCCAAATATTGCTTCCATTTGCAAAATCCATTATTCTGAACCTTCATGTTTTTGTTTGGAACTATTTTATTACTCTAGCCCAGGAGTGCTCTCATCATTGAATAAGCAATGATGATTGAAGTCCTTCAGCTGAAAAGTCTTGAACAAAGGAGTTGATGTCCCTGAACTAGTTGAAGTTCTTAAGTGTTAGGAGCCTCACAAAACTATATAATTTCAGGTCAGCCGTTTGTTTTATTCTATAAATGTTCTCAGAAGTGATAAAGAAATGGAAAAAGTTACAGAGCTTTTGCCATTTTAAACAATTACAAGCCTAAGTTTTCTCAGTTCTAGAAGTCAAAAGAGAGACAACACAAGGAAAAGAGATGGAATCTCTCTTAACACAGGCTATGGGCTCAGGTACCAAGGCTGGCTGCTAGGCTGCCATCTTGACGTGCTTCATCCCATCTAATCTACCCACCTTCCTGAGTACCAGGGGAACCTCCCCAGTTTAGAAATTGGGAAATAAAGGCTTGCAGAGCTAAAGTGAGTCAGCGCAAGTTTTGCCAACACAGAAAATGGTGAGACCCCAGGTATGGGTCTGGAAAAGCCCTGTGTTGGAATATCACCAAAAACCTGAAGCCGAATGGCCACCAACGGTCAAATTTGTACACAAGGGTTCTGGCAAGACTCTGAACTTGACAAGATGGTCAGGAGCCGTCAACCTGAGTGCCCTCCTTTGAGCTCAATGGTTGAACTGCAATAGTGAAATATAATCTAATAGGACTCTATGATCATGTAATATAAACACTCACACCAGCAGCAAGCCCCTCCTTGAACAGTATTGTGATTACCGCCTTGAAAGTCAATAAAACTTGGAAAATATCTTGATCATGTTCGGGCAGATGGTGCAGGCTCTTTAAATCTCTGCATGCCCCCCTGCTGCGGCCTACCTTTTGGATGACTTAATCCTCATTAGCGCCTCCACAAAAGGTTGAGCAAGAAAAATAGAGATGAGGCTCAAATAAGTCAATTTCGCTGCACATCAGCAGCTTTTGTTGAAGGTTTGATGAGGAAAGAGGTCAAAAGTAATGGTGTCATAAGAAAAATAAATTATCTGTGGAGCTCATCTATTTACAGGATCCCATCCCCATCACCGTGGAGGAGCAAGGCCTGGCCATACCCTTAAGGAGATTAAAAACACTTTAATTCAATGTACTCCAATAAGGTGAGTAGGTGAGAAACACTGTAATTTGCATTATATAGCTCTCCTCCACAGTTAGTGTGTATGGTAGCCAGGGTATTCATCCTTGTAGCCTAAGTGCCTTGCATGAAGTAGATGCTCAACAAATGCTATTTGGAAAGCACCACTTGCCCATCAGATTCTATACTGGTTTTCAAGGTTGGCTGGACATCGCAATCAGCCAGGGAGCATTAAGAAATATTGAGGCCTGGGTCCTGATGGGGTTCAGGAAACACCACCCCAAAATATGGCACCTCGGCATGGGAACATTTTTCCATGACTGTTTACTCTTTATCAAACCTACTATAAAAATGCTTCCGTTGAGCTTTTTCTTTGTGTCTTTGTTTCCTGGGGGGGCCTCTCATATCATGTAAAACTTTCTCTAAATAAATGTGTGTGCTTTTTCCCATTAATCTGTTTTAATTCGGTCCATTTCAGTTGCAGATACAACCAGGAAAACTCTTCCCTCTCCTACAGTCCATCACCAAAAGATTCTGAATTAATCTGTGTCAGGTTAGGTCTGGGTAAGGGGATCTTTCAAAAGATCCCCAGGAGACCCTATCATGTAACAAAGTTCAAGAATGACATGAATTATCTGTGTGCCTAGAAGGCAGGTGTGACAGGAGTCAAACGGGGCAAGTACAATCTTTGTGCCTGATAACCTCACCAAGTCAAGAGATGAGGATCAGGAAAAGGGACCCAACCAACAAGGCAGCTAGTGAGTGGGTGAGAAGGAAGGAAGGAAGGAAGGAAGGAAGGAAGGAAGGAAGGAAGGAAGGAAGGAAGGAAGGAAGGAAGGAAGAAGGGAAAAAGGGAAGGAAGGAAGGAGGGAAGGAGGGAAGGAAGGAGGTAGCGACAGAGGGAAGGAAGGAAAGCTTGGGACACTGAGACAAGAAGTGAATGCGATGCAACTTGGTTCAGAGCCTGAATGCCTAGTTTTGAGCTATTTCTGATAGACGCCAACACAGAGAACAAATAACCTCTGGCATCTGTGTGCTTCCTAAACAACCAGTTCAGAGGCCCCACACTGGAGTTAACAGAAAATGTATGGCTTTGAATATCAAGTGGGCTCCAATTCCAGCTCTGCTCTGTAACCTTCAGAGCCCCATTGACTCATGGGTATGCTGGGAACTCATCTCAGCCTCTTAGGTTGTGGTAAACTTGATAATGCACTGAATGTTGTGTCTCCTTAAAAGTGATATGTGGAGGGATGTCTGGGTGGCTCAGTCAGTTAAGCATCTGACTTCAGACCATGTCATGATCTTGCAGTCCATGAGTTCAAGCCCCTCATCAGGCTCTGTGCTGACAGCTCAGAGCCTGGAACCTGTTTCAGATTCTGTGTCTCCCTCTCTCTCTGCCCCACTCACCCATGGCTCTCACTCTTTCAAAAATAAACAAACACTTGGGTGCCTGGGTGGCACAGTCAGTTAAGCATCAGACTTCTGCTCATGATCTCACAGTCCGTGGGTTCAAGCGCCGCATCAGGCTCTGTGCTGACAGCTGAGAGCCTGGAGCCTGTCTTTGGATTCTGTGTCTCCCTCTCTCTCTGCCCCTCCTTTGCTCATGCTGTCTCTCTCTCACTCTCTCTCTCTCAAAAATAAATAAAACATTAAAAAAATTTTAATAAAATAAGATAAAAAATAAATAAGCATTAAAAATATTTTGAAAAATTGATATGTGGAAATCATAACCCTCAATGGGATGGTATTTAGAGATGGGGCCTTTTGGGGACAATTAGGGTTAGATGATTTTAAGTGGGGCCCAAATGATGGGATGGCTGGCCTTTATAAGTGGCCTTCTTATAGAAGAGAACCCCTCCCTCTCCCACCTTCCCTCTCCTCTCCATCTCCCCTTTCCTCCCTTCCGCTCTCTGTCCATGTTGATACACTGAGGAGAGGCCATATGAGGACCTACCCAGAAGTCATCGTCTGTAATTCAGAAAGAGCGCCCTTATCAGGAGCCTATCAGCCGCCACCTTAATCCTGGACTTGCAGCCTCTATAACTTCCAGAGGTAGATGCCTGCTGTCTAATCCCCTCAGCGTGCAGCAGTCTGCTCTGCCAGCCTGAGCGGACTCAGACACGGTGGGCACCCAGCCCAGGCAGCCTGGCCCGACATATACACACAGTACATGCCCACGGGTACCTTTGCATCTGCACAACCTTCCAAGCTCACACTAGCCCAGAAAGTCTAAGAGGCCATTTTGAGGCCACCCTTGCCAAAAACCACTTCCCTTGTCCGCACACGTCAGGCCAGTGTAACAATGTCTTCAAGCAGAGTCTCAGAGACCAAGAATTGGGTCGAGGGTGAGGAGGAGTGGCTACTCAGAGTCCCGGTCTCAGTTTGCTCGAGCTGCTACAGCAGAAACATCAAAAATTGAGTCTCTTATAACAACCAACTTATTTCCGAGAGTTCTGGAGGCTGGGACATCCAAGATTAGACTGAGTGTCTGGTGAGAGCCTGCTTCCTGGTTCACAGCCGGCCTCTTCTCCCCGTGTCCTCAGGTGGTGGGAGGAATAAGCTCACTCTCTGGGGTCCCTTTTATAAGGACACTAATCCCACTCATGATGGCGGGCCCTCGAGACCTAATCATGTCCCCAAGGCCCTACCTCTTAACGCCCTCACAGTGGGCACAGGGTGTTGTATGGAAACCAAACTGACAATAAATTATATTTTTAAAAAAAGAAAGAGGCAGTCAGTCTGGGTATCTTGCCTAAGATAACTCAAACACAAAGTGTATGAATCAAATCTGAAGAAAGAAGATACCAGCACATTGGGGATTAGGTCTGAACAGAGGAATTTTAGGGGAAGGCTAACATTCAGACCATAGCGGCCTTCAACACAGTAGAACGTCCCCACCCCTTCCCTCGTGGTAGCTGTCAGCACCACACACCCACATCGCGGGGACAGCAAGGCCCCTATAAGCCCCCAGCACCTGCTGGGAGCCCTTCCTTCCTGCCGCCCACTTTTCCCTTCCCCCTCCTCTGCCACTTCCCACTTGCTGTGTGGTCCTTTGGCCACACGCTGGGCTGACTGGCATCTCCCCAGCCTGAAGTGGACCAGTTCACTCTGCCGATCAAAAACGAAATGGCTCATGCTTCCCCCCTGGCACTTTCTTTCTGAAGCCTATTTTTAACTGGAGAGCAAGTTCTCGGTTTCACCAGAGCGCAGGGCCTCTGGGAACACAGCATTTAAAAGCTGCTTCTCATCCCCAGAGCGGATACCGATCCGTCCATCCCGACGTCTTCAGGGAGAATGACTCCCTTCCCAGACCCACTCCTAACGGGAAATTAGGCCACACTCAAAACAAACAGCGGCACAGACAGCGTGGGAGGGCGACACTGGCCTACATAGAAGAAACACACAGGCTGTGGGGTTTTCTATTTTCAGTCCCAGAGCAGAGTGAAATTCCTCCCCACACACCTGTGACACATGTCCTAAGAATACTGAGCAAAAATCGTCAGAGGCTCAGCCAGTTAAGCTTCCGGCTTCAGCTCAGGTCATGATCTCACAGTTCGTAGGTTTGAACCCCACATCGGGCTCCGTGCTGACTCAGCTAGCTCAGAACCTGGAGCCTGCTTCGGATTCTGTGTCTCCCTTTCTCTGACCGTCCTCTGCTCATGCTCTGTCTCTCTCTCTCTCTCAAAAATAAATAAAAAACATTAAAAAATTTTTTAAAAATTGATTGTCAGAATAAAAACAAAAGTGAGGGCTCTTGAGATGATGTAGCCCAGGGACTATCAAATAGGGGTGCATATCAAAGAGGTGCTGCTTATCAAAACCCTGAAGAAGGTTTTTAAAGCCAACAGGAGAACCTGATTCTCTAATGTGAGTTGAATTGCAAAGGAATTAAAACGTTGCCCGTTGACTCTGCGTTTTGCCATTGCTGTCTGGGCGGACTGGGAGAGAAGGCTCCTTTTATCCGAGTCTTCCTCTGCAAGCAGAACGCTGGGCCGCCCTCTCTCTTCGGCCGGCAGTTTTCTCCCTCCTCAGCATCTCTGATGAAGGCAGGGAGGTAGAAAGTGGGGAAATGGTGGGGCTCATGCAGGAACAAAGGAGAGCCAGAGAAGTTGAAATATTTGATCTTCTCTCCCTTTTTCTTGAGAGAGGCCGTGTCACATTTCCTCTCCTGCTACTTCAATTGCCCATTCGTGTCATTTCTTTGCCTCATTTACCTTCCTCATTGTATAGATTTTTTTTCTCCTTTACTCCTTCTTTTGGTCCCGTTTCCCTCTCACCTTCCTTCCCATCCCCCTACTCAAATCCTCCTGGATAAAAATGATGGTGACTTTACCATCTCTCCCCCGCATGTCGTGATGTGGGACGGAGGGTCCACATTTCAGGGGACACACGAAAGCGGCTCTGTCTCAAGATTCCCTCTCTGCCACTCCATGGAGTACAGTTGGGTGACCCTCAAACCTTTGAGAACCTGCAGAGTGGTATGTGATGGCTTGTCAAAATGCAGATTCCCAGGCCTTCCCGGCAGAATGTAATTCAGCAAGGATGGCACCCAAAACTCTAACGCAAGACGCGAAATGATGGTAGGTCCGCCAGGGAATGCACATTTAGAAGGCTGGTGTGGTTAAGGGGCCTTCGGATTCCTACTTCAGACCTCGGTACAAAACACTCAACTCCGGCCCCGCACCCTCCCTGTGATGAGGTGGGGACTGTGCCACAGGTACCGCCCGGGGTGGTTTGGGGACCGATGGGACCTGCAGGTCAAGGTCTGAGCACCAGGTGCGCACTGAGCACCTAGCAATGCCAAGGGCAGCTTCATTCTCACTTCACCTCTTCTACATGTGCTCTCAAAACTCATAGGTGCTTTGGCTAAGTGTGATTTTAAGAGAAAATGAAACACTTGTAGAAATTTGGCTTTTGCCTTAACCCCAAAGGTCTTCTGCATACTGATGAGTCCGGAACCTCCGGAACTTTAGACGAAGGAAATAGCTCCCTTTGGGTCCCAGGCCTCTGTCATCACTGTCTCCAATAACCTGATGTGCGGCAAGAGTCCCCTCAGGAAAAGACAACACGTTTGAATTCCCCTTTTCATTGCAGTCGCCACTGGGGAAGGAATCGATTCCTACACGAAATGGCCCCTCTTCATCTAACTAAACTGGTCCCAGCTTTACTGTGCCGTAGAAATCACCTTCCCACCCTGCATCAGGCAACTGCTGGGTCCCGACACCACAGAGCCAGGCTGGTGACCCTACCCCCCACCCACTTCCTCCACCTCAGAACCGGGCACTGCTGCTCAGGTGTGAGACTGGCTAGGCTGGAGGCCTCCTGCAGAGGTGATCATTAGCATCACTGGCCTTTTTCTGGATGTGTTTGTTTTTCACATTTGGGTTTTGTAATTTTCATGTGTGTGTGTCTCATGCACTCATCTGGCATCCTCTCCAAAAAGAAAGACTGTCTTCAGCATCCCTGAATCCCCAGCTCCTCATCCAATGTGTGATGGGCATTGGATCTTCCGTGACGTGTCAACAAGCCTGGAACTTCAGATTTCTCAGCATAAAAAAATGAGAAAAGTGTTGAAGAAACACCTAAAAATTGAACAAGGACATCTGATGCATAAAATAACATTGTAGGACCTTTCCTTTCAAACTC
Organism: Suricata suricatta; assembly: GCF_006229205.1. Lineage (NCBI taxonomy): Eukaryota > Metazoa > Chordata > Mammalia > Carnivora > Herpestidae > Suricata > Suricata suricatta. The sequence continues at coordinate 83,268,945 of NC_043703.1, read as the reverse complement.
CACATCTCTTTCTCCTCCAGTCAGTGCAATGGTTCATTCTTTACCGACTGAGGACTTGACCGTGCCTCAGTTTAGCAGCATAAATTGTGTCCTCTGCTTCAGGAAAAGGGATGTGGAAACCACCTCTCAGATTTACTTAGGCCTACTGTGTCCCCATAATGTAAAATTGAATATTGCTTGACCCATAGTGGGGAGCCAATAGATATTTATAAAAAGAATAGCAATGGATTCTCGTCATTTTATTAGTTACCATGTTAACCTACAATTGTTGTATGTGTTGTTTTGGAATTTTTATAATTGGGGAAGGGGCAGTTGATTTATACCAAATTTTATATATTGTTTCAAAATGGAAATCATTTGCACTTGCAACTATATTTTTACAATAGTTAGTATTCTTGAGTACTGCATAATAAATTATCACAAACTGGGTGGCTTAAAGCAATGGAAACATACTCTTTCATTGTTCTAGAAGCTACGAGTTCAAAATCAAAGTGTCAACAAGGAAATCCTCCTCCCTCTGAAAGCTCTAAGGGAGAATCCTTTCTTGACATGTCTGGTATCTGGTGGTTGCCAGAAATCCCTGGTGTTCTTTGGCTTATAAAATCATCACTCCTGGGCCATCTGGGGAGCGTGGTCGGTTGAGCATCCAACTCTTGATTTTGACTCAGGTCATGATCCTAAGGTCATAGGATCAAGCTCTATGCCAGGCTCTGCACTGAACATGGAGTCTGCTTGGGTTCTCTCTCTCCCTTTCCCTCTGCCTCTCCCACCCACCCCCACCTGTGCTCCTTCTCTCTCTCTTTCTAAATAATAATAATAATAATCACTCCAATCTCTGCCTCTGTCTCAGGTGGCATTCTCCCCTGTACATCTGTGACCAAACATCCCTCTTCTTATAACTTACATTTAGGTTCCTGTATGGCCTCATCTCAAATTTATTACAGCTATCCTTCTCAGAGGATCTCTGAAGCAAGGTCACCTTCACAGATTCCAGGATGTGAATTTGGGGGGAACAAGAGTAAACCCAGCACAGGCATTGTTTTTTCCTAAGAACTGCAAGTCTATAAAATTCACAAAAATTCTCCTGGGCCAATTGTTTTGTGAAAAAAGCAAATTTGTACATCACTAAACCCTATTTTACCAGTAAGTTAGAGGGCAGGGCACAGAAGTTAATGAGAGAACTCTTCTATCCTGGAGGGCCATCCGTTTTGACTTGCACAAAGGTCCAGGTGTACATTTCTGGACTGACTCCCATCCCAGAGAAAGGACTCTCAAGTCACGGAACTGAGACAGTCAGGGAAAGAGAGAGTAGAAACTGCCCAATGCCACATGTTTGCAGCCATTTAAAACCTCAGAGTCAGATGTTGTCTTAGTCCGCTAGGCCTGCCATGCAAAATACCACAAACTGGGTGGCTTAAACAACAGACATTTATTTTCTCACAGTTTTGGAAGCTAGAAGTTTAAGATCAAGGTTCCAACCAACTCGATTTCCCTTGAGATGGCTCTTCCGGGCTTTCAGGCGGGTACCTCCTCTCTGTGTCCTCACATGGCCTTTCCTCTGTGTGCGTGGAGATGGAGAGAGAAGGATCCCTCATGTTCTTCCTCTTTGTTCAAACATCAATTCAGAAGGTTTAGGCTCCCCCTGATGACCTAGTTTAACCTTAATTACCTCTGAAAGGCCCTGTCTCCAAATACAGTTGCACTGAAGTTAGGACTTCGGCATGGGAATTTTATGGGGACACAATTCAGTCCACAGCAGAAGAGATATTGGAAGTAGCAACCCAAATATCCATTTCACAGATGAAGTTCATGGTACAAAGTGAAGAGTCTTGAGAAAGGTCATCCAGTTTAGCAAGGCTGGAATATTCTTAATATCCCTCAAGGTAAAAAGTCTTGACTTTTATTTCTTTTTCTCAGAACACATAGATGATAGATAGATAGATAGATAGATAGATAGATAGATAGATAGATAGATGATAGATACTTCTTAAATGAACAAACATGAATGGCATCCCCTTCATTTTGACTTATGTCCAAGTTAATATATAGAAACTTTATCTGAATGGCCCTTCTATGAGGAGTCATGGATTAAAATGGATAACATTTTGAATACCCCATGAACCTAGCACAGTGTCTTATCCATAGTTGACATACATTAATACAGATAATATTTATATGAGTAGATAACATTGTATGTAGTCCTTACACTATTCAAAGTGCATGTATTAGCTGATTTAATCCTCGTAATAATTTAATAGATAGGTTCTATTGTGAATGGCATTTCACAGATAAGGACACTGAGGCATAGAGAAGTGTATTAATTTCCTCAAGGTTTATGAATGAATAATCAAGATATCTGAAGACGACTCTTAAGCTTTCTGCTTAAACCCTGCCTGGACAGACTCCTCTCCTTCCTGCATCCTCTAGACTGAATTTGCTTTTGGGAGCTTTGTTATAGTTTTGCTGTTGTTGAAGGCAAAAAGATGCAGACAAATCACTAATAACAAAACTAGTAAGTATAAATATACAATACTCTATTACCAGTGTTTTTATGAACATTCCTATACACACCTCTTATTTCCTGGAAGTAAGACTTAACCTCCCTATACACCAGAATGTATTTTGCTATTTTCTTTAGTGTCCCATTTTGGTTTAGTCTAGTTTCTTCAATTTAATTTTTTAATGCAGATCGTAACCAACACAATTGAGTTCATAAGCCACAATCGCATCCCAATCAGCTGTGTGGAAAACAAAACGTCTTTAGATAAAGGCTACCCCAGTCAGTACATTTCCCCTTCCTGCCTGCCTTTGCCGGAGTGCAGACTTATAGAGATGTCATAATATGTAAGATGTGTAATACGTATACACTTAAAAGCTCTCACAATGCCGTTGTTGCTGTTAAAGAACACTTTGTTGTTAGCTTGGCATAAAAGGGACTAACAGATCTCAGAGGTTTCTGTTCTGGAAACTCATTTAATTTTTCTCTGGTCATATCACGGTGTGTTTCCCTTCATTTCAATGTGACCTTCTTAAGAGCAACACATTTTACAGTTAAAAGAAACAGTTCAGGTCAGACATGCAATTCGAGCTCCATTTAAGTTCTAAATTGTGAAATCCAGAGGTACCTCCAAATTCCAGAGGTGAATTCAAGTTCTTGTGTGGATTCCCAGTACCATAGTAACCCTATTTTCTTGACACATCAGCCGTGATGCCATCAACCCCACAGAGTGTAAGATTCGAAGCTCACATTCCAATGATTTGGTTGGATACGTTCGGAGGCAGCAGTGGTATCTGGAGATATGTGTTCTCCAGGGCTGCAGAGAGGACAAACATCAAGGAATGAAGCAAAATGCGGTTTGCAATGATGCACTCAGGAAGGCAAAAGGAGCTAATATATTTTTAAATGATGATCAAAAGAGAAGTTTGAAGCTCTCGATTTACATATTCTGTTTATTTTTAAATCATGCCATAGGATGGGGCGGGGTGGGGGGCAGGAAGGAGATGGTGCATACCCAATTGAATTGAAATATGTCCTGAAAATCACCAGACCTTATTTATAGGAGAAAATGCCTTAGGAAGACCAAAAGGACGTACATGAGCATGTCATCACTGCATTTAAAAAATGGTGGGAGTTAACTTTTAAAAAGATTTACTGATATCAGTTTTCTTGCCCATCCCCTTCCAAAAACAGGACTGAGTCATCTTACAATAAGCCATGCCAAGAGATGATTCTAAATATACTGAGTAATCCAAAACAGTATTTGTATCTGGCATTGGAATGTACTTTGTCAGAGCAGCATTTCTAAAGGCAGGATCATGATGGGGCAGATCCTCCCAGACGTCTGCTATATTGGGGCAGTGGGGGTGGGGGGCAAATCAAGGACACTGACACTGCATTGCAGTTCATCAGGACTTTAGTCCAGTGATTCTCAAATGAGCACAGTCATCAGGAACATCTAGAAGGCTTGTTAAAACCTGGACCCCTGACCCCCCACACACACACCTTCCCTCTCACTCCTGATTTGGTGGGTGGGGCCAGAGAATTTGCACATCTAACAAGTTCCTGAGGCACAAGGCTGCTGGTGGCTGAAACACACTTCCAGAACCATTGCTCTGGTCCCGTTTTATGCAGTTAGGATACTTCAACATAATGCCAGTGGTAAAGTTAGAGCGCCTTCATATTTTCATTAGATATATCAGCTGCAAGCTGGTGACCACCTGGGCTGAAAGCCAAAAAGCACCAAAGGAAAGGATCCACAAATGAAAAGAGGAAAGCAACCTTTCCAACCACAAGAATGCTGTTCCCACTCACTAGAGCTTACAGGAGCTCGGCTTGGCCTGAGTGCTCCAGATTTTATCGTTCATGAAAGGGAAGGAAAAGAAAGTTCATCAGACTTCATGGTTATACAGACCACTAAGAGATGTCATTCTCCCTTTCACTGAAGAGCTGACTTCTCATGATACCAGAAGGAGAAATGGCGAGTGGGGCGGGCCTGTGGTGTGAGTAAGTGTGTGCAAAGCTTGTAATTTGTGTGCAGGTAAAAGAAGGATTTAGGAGCACACTTGCTATGGAACACCGAAGAGTGTTGAAAGGAGAGAGAGAAAGAGAGAAGGAAAGAGAGAGGGAGGGAGGGAAGGGAGAAAGGAAGGAAGGAAGGAAGGAAGGAAGGAAGGAAGGAAGGAAGGAAGGAAGGAAGGAAGGAGGTGGGGAGGAAAGAAAGAAAAGATGAAAAGAAAGACTGAAGAGTTCAGCAAAAAATAATTGACAAAAACAGTGGTCTTGGTAACTGTCACCCGGAACTAGATCAGCACCTGACTTACGGGGCAGGAGACTGGCTGTAGGAGGTCTAAATGTGATTCCATTTCCCGCAATTCCGCAGGGCGATTCATCCAGAACAAAACTGTGGTTCTCTCCCTGAAGAGCACCAGGGTAAGCCATCCAAAAACCGAGGCCGTGAGCCGTGGGGGCCAGCAGGTCGGTTGCTTGGAGAGAAAAAGACTTTATTAAAATTCAAAGGAAAAAAAAAAGAATAACCGGGGATGATTTAGAAAGCATTATGCATTTATTGAACAAACACTGCTAAAGACGTTTCAGCAAACCGTGTGTTTAAAAAGTAATAAATAGCTATTGTGCTTACTTCATAAACTTGTCAGACTGTCTTCATTTTATTTTCCTGAACAAACTGAATTTCTGTACTGCTCATCCCCAGCCAGTTAATAAATACATCACCCTAAAAAGTGCTGTGGTATTAAATTTACAGCAGATAAAATATGGATGAAGTTACGGTGCCTCAGGTACGTCAAGTGTGATTTAATATCTCACACTCCTCTCGTGAGGAGGAAGAGATTGCCTAGCTGCTTCAGCCGCCAGAGAGCGACCTTTGCCCCTGAGTAACAGCCACTCAGCAAATAGCACCAAATGAAGACGGAGAATAACGTATAGATTTGCCATAAGAAAAAATTGATCTAAATCCACATATCAAATCTGCTGATCAGAGCTCTGGAGAAAGGCCTCACAATCTCTCATGTGCAACTGGAAGAAACTTTGTGTGGAACGGAGACGTGCCTGAAAGTCCAGGGGCTGTTTGGCGTTTGGTTTGCAATTTGTCACCTGATTACTGTAATTATAATCTTAGAGCGCAGGAGTTAAGATCTCCTTGGGAGGAAATGCTCTTTGACTTAATGTCCTAGCAGTAAGTGTTTTCTTCTCCCAGCAGGAACTGGGGGGCTCTCAGAGCATTTCAGGGATCAGGAAAATCTTACAAGGGAAGGTGTTGTTCCCCAGGGAAATTTCCCAACTATCTGATTTAATTTATATCATTTAAAAAAGTTCTGTCTAAATGATAAAAAAAAAAGTCTCTGAGGAAAACATTTGTTAGCACAGAAAATAAATTCTTACGATTAACATTTTGCCATCCAAAAAGGCTGGTGACTAAGAGAGTTCTCCACACTTCAAAGGTAGGAGAGAAATGAGTTTTAAAACAAGAGTCAAAAAGAAGCAAATTGCTGCTGAGCTATTTTTATTTCAAATATATAAAAGTCGAGTTGGTAACTGCCGTGTATAAATCTTCAAAGTGCAGATTGCCAAGGGTCTTCCTCTAAAGTCTGCTGTGAAAAAATAAACTTTGACAATTAAAGCAGCTTCTTCTTTTCGAGACGGAAGTAAGGGAAGTGGCCCAGGGTCCCAGGGGCTCCCAGCATCCTCTCTGTTCCCAGGGAGCCACATGCCTTCGCTAATTTAGAAGAGGAAAAAAAAAAATCTCTTCAGCTCTGGGCCTCTGCAAATAAAAGCCTTTGTTGCCTTCCCCCAATACGGGGCTGCTCCAAGGTTTGAGGGTTTTTTGTTTGTTTATTTGTTTTTTACTGGGCACTTGTGTGCTCAGTTGGTAACTGGTTTTACTGAGCCAGAGTGGGGGTGGGAAGGAGGCTGTTTATTGCGAATTTCTCCAATGGTGAATATGCACGCGTTTCTCCAATGGTGAATATGCACGCGTTGGCACTGGCAAATCGGTTTGCACAAAAGCTGCTATTCTTGTTCGTGCTCTGGGGGAAAGAGGTCCAAAACAGGTGAGAGAGGGGCTTGAGGGGAGCGGGGCGGAGGGGTGTGGGCACACCTCTGCATCTGTATGCAGGCACACGTTCACCATGGAAGCTCTTCTATTAGAAATGAAAGCCCTCAGGGCTCCTGGGTGGTTCAGTCGGTTAAGCCTCCAACTTTGGCTCAGGTCATGAGTTCGAGGTTCCTGGCCTCGAGACCCACATCAGGCTCTGTCTACACTGACAGTGCAGAACCTGGATCCTGCTTTGGATTCTGTGTCTCTTTCTTTCTCTCTCTCTCTGCCCTCCCTCCCTTGCTCTCTCTCTCTCTCTCAAAAATAAATAAACATTTTTAAAAATTAAAAAAATAAAATAAGGAAATGAAAGCTCTCTTTAAAGGAGTTAGCAGACAGGCCTGCACCCCTTTTCCAGACTGGCCTAGATCTCACTCAGTCAAATAGCGGTCTGTCTCCACACCTTTCTGAACCAGTGCATTTCCCATTCTGATTTTGCACCCAATAGGCCAAGAAAAGTGACATTTCTCGAGTGACGGCTTTGCCCGCTCTGGAGGATGCACTGGCCCTCTAGCTTACTTGGGATCGGCTGCTCCAGGAGGGGCTTGGCCTGATCCCTTTGTCTGCATCAACAGGGAAGGCAGTGAGGTGGGTGGGTTGTGGGTGGGAAGGAAGGACAGACAATGACAGGGTAGGGAGGGAAAGGGAGGCTAACTCTTTCTGCTTTCATTCTTTTTTTAACTCTTTAATTCTCTTTTATTCTTTCTTTCCCTCCCACCCCCAATTTCTAGACCTTCCTATCAATTTTTTCCCCAACATGGAATATGTTCCTTAGAAAAACAACAACAGCTGAAAAATGATGTTCCAAGGGATTTGTGCTCACCTGGCCCTGTGATGGGTCCTGGCTGAGAAGGTGAAGGAAATCTCTTGAGTGAAGAACCTTTCATTTCCATTTCGTGCATTTTGAAAAGGTCTGTGTATGAGCCCTACTGATGTCGGCTCTGACCGTATTTGCCAAACTATATTTTGGAGATGTAAACTTGACTGACTGGAAATAACCCCACCTTGCCTCATTAGCATTTCAAAACAACTAGTAAATGGCCATTTATTTTCCAATTTTTTTTTAAACCCAAGGATACCGTCAATTATCCCCTTTTAGGAATCCTGGTAATGGCTGCTTACTTGCAGTAAATTGATATTACACCACCAGTGACAGGGCGCCCCTCACATGACAGCGGTTTTGCTTTCAACATATCCAGCGTGGGTCTACACGGTTCTCCCACCACACAACAGATGACAAGTGTCACTCAAAATCTTGCAACTCCAGGTGCTTCGTGTTATTTTTCTGCCTTCTCGGCTAAGACCCTTCCCTCCAATGCACCCCACTTGACATCAGCGCAAAACTCAGAAGAGATGGTGTTAGAGGTCACCTCTCCACCCCAAGCACGTACTGATATCCAGTCCTCCTGCCAAATTAAATCACAACTAATGGCTTGTTTTTCATCTAGTTTAGTTTAGGATTTTTTTTAACTCAGATTAAAACCTGGGTCACTTCCTCCTGTTTTTTTATAATAGACTTTCTGTGTTAGGCTGAAAATTTTAGATTCTTCCTGGAGTTTTTTATATATATGTGTATGTCGTCTTTAAATGTGTTTTCTTCGTTCAAACTGAAAATGTTTGAAAATTATGAACCATGGCTTTTGAGCCACATGGATTAGAAGTTACAGCCCATGAAGCAGCGATGAAGGAGAAAATGTCAGTCAGAATAGTTTTGATGCTACGACGAAAAATAAATTTGCTTGAAATGTTAAGGGAAGAAAGGACTGGGAGACAAAGGTCATTAATATCTATAAAGGAACCAGATTGTTTACTTTCTTCTGGTAGGAAATCTTATGGATGAAATTGTTGGATCAAAGGAAGATCCGTGTTTAGAGTGCTTACTATATGTACACACATGCCCATTGTATCCATTCATATTCCTCACATCCATTGAGAAGAAAATGTCCATTTTCCCAAAGACAGAAAATGCAGATTATTCTCATTCATTTCATAAGTCTGGCATAAATTGTACCTTGTTGCTTTTACTTGCATTCATTGATTTCTTCGGTTTGAAATTTTTCTCCCATTTTTTTCTTCCGTGAGATTTTCATGACATGTCTATTGAGATGTTTGCCTGTTTTCCTTACAGCTATGGAAAATCTCTTCTGTATATTAAGAAGGTCAACCTTTACTATTTAATAATGTTCTTCACTTTGGTTACTTGCCATCTAGTTTTCAAATGTATTTGACTGTGTTAGTTATTATGTTATAAACACTGAGGGTAGGGGTTACTTAGGTTTTAATTATTATGATTTATTTATTTATTATGTGTTGTAAAATGTATTCATTCTCCCTTCATACTTCCTGCTGCCAGTGCAATGCAGAGAGGCTCCCCCACCACCCTCAAGTATATATTCATCTCTATTTTCTTTTCATATTGTGTTCCAACAAGTCTGACACTTGTCTAGTGTCATAATGCCGGCAGCTTTAGAGCACAGTGTCTGTTAGAGCAAATCTTTCCTCATTTCTATTTTCAAAACTCCCCCAGCCTTCCAGAGTGTTTAGTCTTCTTAGTGGATTATTTAAGACAAATTTAAGTTCCAAATTCTCCTTGTGGTTTTATTGAAATTTTATTACGTCTATTTTTTTTTTTTACTTTGGAAAATGTTAATGTCTTTATCATTACTGAGCCTCCCTATCCAAGAGTACTGAAATCTTTTCATTTATGCAAGCCTTTATTCTCACGTCACTCAGTAGAATTTTAGTTTCTCATGTAAGTCAAGTCTTCTCAAGCATATTGCTAGAGATAGGATTTTTGTACCATAATTACTTTTCGTAATTCTGGGAGAGAGTTTTCACATTTTATATTTCTTTAATTACCATTTTCTTACTATTTCTGACAGCTGTGAAGTTGACTCCTTTTAATTTTGTAAGTCCAGACTCCGACCATGTACAAATAATAATTTTATTTCTCCTTTCTCAATATTTACGTGATGTATTTTGATTTCTTGTCTAATGGCATTTGCTGACTCTTTCTGAAAAATAAATAACAATGGTAATGGTGAGTAACTTTGCCCTCTCCCGCATTTAAAGAAATACTTTTCACTACTTCACCACAGAACATGAGGCTGCTTTTGGGGTTAAGATATTCTATGTCCATCCTGCTACAAGTTGTTTTAATCAAGAACAGATGTTGAATTTTGCATTCATTATGCAGTGAATCATTGGTTCCAATAAGATAACATTCCTTCTTTTCCTATAGATACGATGAATTATATCAATACATTTGAAGACACTCTTACAATCCTAAAATAAACCTGTAACTGTACGGGAAGATAAAATTTCAAAATACTGTTGAATTCATTCTAAGAATTCATTCATTTATGTGGCAGTCTTGTATTTATATTTAAATGTGACATGGATTTACAGTTTTCTCTCTTTTTGTCCAATTTCTGGCACAGTTTCATATGAAGGTTATGCTATCTCGATGAATAGAGTTAACAAAATGGGCTTCATTTTTATTCTATATAACAGTTTGTGTAAACTTGGAAATAATTGTTCCTTGAAGTTTGAAAGGGAAATTTGGGGGCCCAAACCTAGCTTATTCTATTTTTTTCCCCACAAGTACTGATCTACTTCTTGTTGAATATATTTTTATAATTTGAACCCTGGGGAAACATCAACTTTGTACCGTCTATAAAATATATTAGTATAAAGTCATACATATCTTCTCCTATAGTTTTTTAATCTTCTTATATGTTATTTATGTATAATATACATATTAATTCTTATATAGAATAAATACATTATATATAAAATAAATATCAAATATTCTATATATTAATTCTTATGTGTTGTTTATTGCAAACAACCAGTTATTGAGTTCATTTTGTAATTCTGTTTTTTTATCCAATGAATTCTTTTTCCAACTTATTTGCAAAGTTCTTATCATTTATTTATTTATACATTTGCAATTTGTATTTACATAAAGGCACTAAAACCATGAAATTTCATCTGCATGCAGTTTTGACCACGTCATGTAAGAATTGATATGTATTCATGTCACCCCAATTGTGTTCTTTTTAAGTTTTTAAGGAATTAAACAGAATAGGTTTTATGGTTTTATTTTTATTATACAGTTTATTGCATTGTTGGGAAAGCATATACTATTATGTTTTTAAAATTAATTTTTAATTTGTACTTATTGTGGTTTTTCTTTATTTACATGTTATACCTCTTTTATAGGCTCTTGATAGGGAAAAGATAGAAGAATCCCTCTCTATTCTTTTTGTGTAAGTTTATTTATTTTTGAGAGGGAAAGAGAGGGAAAGAGAGAGAGTGAGCAGGGGAGGGGCAAAGAGAGAGGGAGAGAGAGAGAATTCCAAGTAGCCTCCACACTGTCAGCACAGAGCCCAATATGGGGCCTGAACACACAAGCCTTGAGATCATGACCTAAGTTGAAGTCAAGAGTCAGACATTTAACTGCCTGGGCTGCCCAGGAGCCACCCCCTCTACTGTTGTATTTTCTCCATTTCTCTTTCAATTGTAAATATTTTTTTCTTTATATATTTCAGTAGTATCTTATTTTTCACACGAAGGTTTTTAATAGTTAACATTTCACCTGAGAGCATATCTAAATACTACTTTGTCTTATAATATATGTCTAGCTTTGGTATGCCTTTGACCATTTTTAACTTCAAACTTTATTACTTTCTTTTCTCTTAGAAGGAACATATAGTTGAATTTTTTAACCTTTAATTAAGGTTTCATTCTTATTAGAACATGATTTTTTATTAAAAACATGGGTGAGGAGGGCAAAATATACAAACTTCCACTTAACGAAAGAAGCATAAGTCATGAAGATGTAATGTACCGCATGGTGACTATAGCTAATATTTTATTGCATATGTGACACTTGCCAAGAGAGTAGACGGCAAGGGCCTTCACCACACACACAACTACAGCTATGTATGGGAGCCAATGCTAACTAGACTCATTGCGGTGATCATTTTGCAATATATACAAATATCTAATTATTATGTTGTTCCTTTGAAATAATTAATGTGCATCAGCGATACCTCAATTGAAAATAAAAAGGCAAAGAAAAGCCACATGCTAGTGAAAATTCTGCCTGATTCTCTTCCATGATTCTGATAGACTGAGATAGCTAGTTCACAATCAATTTTTCCGCATATGAGGAGGTGAATATATTTCTAAATATTTGGGAAATATTCAGAGCTCTTCTTTTGCCCCAAAGCATATATTAAAAATCGTATTCTCAATAATCCTTAAAGCATATATACTCTTCCCAGTGCTCTTCTTGATGTTACATCCCAGTGTGTAATCCTGGATAGTTACTGACCGAGAAATACAATGTGCAGAGCAAAGCAAGGCTAACCTTGTAGATGCTACATTTAACATTGGGATTATTGTTGAATGTGGCTCTACTTGTCAACTTATTTCCTTTCTCTCTGTGTTTCTCCAGTTTAGGAGTGGGCCACTAGAGATTTTAAAACTGGGCTTCTCCCATACCTAATTTAGTAGAAATTTATTTCAAAGATACACAAATTATGGACCCTTAATTTCCAGGCCTATTATCACTGTATCCCTTCTTCTTCTCTGATTTTATTTGTACTTTAATAAGCAGGAAGGAAAGATGGGTCACAATGTCTCAGTGAGCTTTGATTATAGCCTGTTTTTTGTTATTAACTCAAATTTATAGCATTATTTTTAATATTTGGTCAACATTTTATTATTATTAACTTAAAATATTATTTTTACCTAATTACTGCATTTACATCATATATAAAAGATCTATGATGATAAAAACTTATAAAAATCATATCTATGTGCACCCAACAGTTCCTGGCCCTGACAGGGCCACCCTGACACTCCTACCCACTTTTCAGTCCAGAGCAAACTCTTTTAAAGTCTTTTAACTGTATCCAGTGTCTGGGTTTTTGGGGTTTTTTTTTTTTTTTGGTATTTCTAACAGCATTCTGGTTTCTTTTGATTCAACATTTTAGATATTATCTCTCAGCTTTCTTCCGCTTCCAACTACACTCAGCTCATATCCCCCCAGGAAGAAAGCAAGCAAGAAAGAAAGAAAGAAAGAAAGAAAGAAAGAAAGAGAAAAAGAAAACTATTAATATCACCAGTGGACTTCCCATTGCCTCTCCCACCATTTCATACATTTATTTTTCAGAAATGTTTATCCTGATTTATTATGATTCTATTATTCCACCATTATTCTTTCAAGCTTTATAACATTTGTAGTCTTCCTATCCTCAAAATTACAACTGCTACTTTCTCATCTGTTTAAATTATGCTCACTGTAGGTTGACTTCCCAATTCAAAGTATTCAAAATTTATTATATGTTTAATGTCTTCGTTGACTTTATTTTATCTTTAAATATTTTTTTTCAGAAATGAAACATTGATAGACCCCCTCCTAGGTCACTTCTACATCTGATAATGTCTTTTTATTCCTTTCACATATAAGCATAGTCATATAACTTGGGCATCATATCACTTTTTCCCCAAACTCTGCAAACAAAACCCTATTACTTTCTGGTATCTAACTTTTGTACAATAATATGGCTGGCCTGAGATTATTAGTGTTTTAAAACTGCTTTTTGACCACATTTTATGGTTTTCCCTACTTGAGTGATGTCCATAGCCTTAAAATTCAATTTTTTTCAGCAAGGTATTTGTTAGCATTGGTGTTTGCTTACTTGGTGAGCCTTTTTAATCAAGGTGATTAAATGACAAGAAGGATGATATGCAAGCCCTTTAAACCTCCTATGCCTTTTCTAATTATCATAATTCCACTGTTATCATTTGATTCACTTTCGGGGATTCTGTGTTTTGTTTCATTTTGGGGAAATGTCTGAATGAAAAAAGTTACATTTATTTTCCAATTATAACTTTGAATAGTGTTTCTCTTCCAATTCTTCTGTTCTGATTCATTCTGTTGTATTTGTTGGCCACTCTTTTTACACAGAAGTTGGTTTTTCATTGCCTTGCCTCCACATGCATTATAAACATTTTCTTCATCTCAATGAAATCACTTTTTGTGTCAATATTTTCTTATTCTCTCATCTTTCATCTACTTTGTGGGAACTATCATTTTAGAAGAGCTATTGTCATCCCAATTCTACCTCTGTTTCTTGGCGTAATCTTTCTTTTTTTTTCTAAAATATTATTTTCAGCTCTTACACGGTTTCATTATCTTTTTCCTTAAGATTGCAACATTTATTTTTTTAAGGGATGCCTGGGTGGTTCAGTCAGTTAAGCATCCGACTTCAGCTCAGGCCACGATCTCACAGTTTGGGAGTTTGAGCCCTAGGTCAGGCTCTGTGCTGACAGTTCAAAACCTGGATTCTGTGTCTCCCTCCTTCTCTGCCCTTCCTCCACTCATGTTCTGTCTCTTTCTCTCTCTCAAAAATAAAATAAGAAAACATTAAAAACTTTTAAATTTAGTTTTTAAAAGTATGTTTATTAATCTGTGTTTTTTTTTTTTCCTGAAACCACTTCTGACACCAAATATATTGAGATTTTTCAGAACAAGTATTTGTTGTGTTGCCTTCCAGCAACACTAATTGGGTGTCCATCAATTCAATTCAATTTTGATACAAATTATCCAGAGTTAATGCAGACCCCCCAGGCTAAAGTCTCAGTCCCACAAAATGATCCCCATTCCAGATGTTATATATAAAATAAACATAAGAAGATTCTGAAAGGTGGAGAGAAGAACACAGAATGACAAGGGACCTTAGGACCAGAAGAAAGACATGATGGCGAGATCCCTGAATTGTCTTCTTGCTTCACATATCCCATACCTGAAGCCGAAGAGGCTACCAATATGAAAATCCAATAGGTACTGACAAAACCCCCAATAAAAAGCCTATTCTCTCTAGCCAAACGACCTGGAAAAGTGAAGAGTAGCAAGACAAAAAACTTTGAGACAATTTTTAGGCCGATTTTTCAATAGAAACCATGGAGCTCAGAAAGAAGTGGTACAATATATTTCAATGCTGAAAGAAAGAACTGCCAACTCAAAATTCTAAACCGAACAAAAATATTCTTCAGGAATTAAGGAAAAATCAAAACATTTTAGATGAAGGAAAAGTAAGATATTTGTTAGCATCCAAGCTTCTCTAAAAGAATGGCTAAAGGAAGATTCTTAACCAAAAGGAAAAAATAAATGGGACTTTGAGATGTCAGAAAAGAATAAAATATGAATGGGTAAAATTTACATAACAGGTAAATACAATATGCCTTTCTCCTCTTTGTATGTTTAAGAATACTATAATTTTTAAGAATATTACATAATAGGGGCATCTGGGTGGTTCAGTTGGTTAAGCCTACAACGTCAGCTCAGGTCATGATCTCATGGTCCATGAGTTTGAGCCCCACATTGGGTTCTGTGCAGAACCTGTTAGAACCTGGAACCTGCTTCAGATTCTGTGTCTCCCTCTTTCTCTGTTCCTCCCTTGCCTATGCTCTGTCTCTCTGTCTCTCAAAAATAAATAACATTGAACATTTTTAAAAAAGGAATACTACACAACAAATGGGGAATGAAGGAAGATAAGATGTTTATAACCCACAGGAACTGGTAAAATGACAGCATCAGTAATCTGTGATAAGTTCCATATGCATAATGTAAAATCTAGAGCAACCACTAAAAAAAGCTACATTGAAAAAGATATACTTAAAAACACGGTAAAAATTGGAAATATAAAAAATATTCAAGTAATCTGTATAAAGACAGAAAAAAGTAAACAGATAAAATGGATATAAGAATTTTTAATGTAGATTTAATCTTTAACATATCTAAAATTATAGTAAATGTAAATGGTCTAAATACACCAATTAAAAGAAACCAATTAAAATGACAGAGTGGATTGAAAATTACATATTAATGTATTAATTAGCATATTAATAACATTAATGTCATAACTTCCTATTGCTGCTGTGACAAGATACCACACAGTGTGGTTTAAAATAAGACAAATTTATTCTCTTACAGAGCTGAATGCCAGAGGTAAAAAATGAGTTTCAGTGGACCATGATGAAACTGTTGGCAGAATGTGTTCCCTCTGTAAGCTCGTGATTTCCTTGTTTGTTCTAGTTTCTAGAGCTGCATTCCTGAAGTCATAAATTTTTTCTCTATCTTAAAGCCAGGATCCTATTATCTTCAAATCTCTCTCTGCTTCTACCACATGACTTTCTCCTCTGTGTCAAATTGTCCTTTGCCTCACTCTTGTAAGGACAATTATGACTACAATTGCTCCATCTCAAGGTTCTTAACATCACATCTGCAAGGTCCCTTTTGCCATGTAAGATAATATTAACAATGATTAAGATATGGACATCTTAGGGACTATTTCTCAGCTTATCATACACTACAATAAATTCAGTTTGAATATAACAATAAAGGCAAGTTGAAGGCAAAAGTATGTGTCATGTAGATATTCAACAAAAAAAACCCAGAAATGAATACATTAAAATCGGATAAAAATGGACTTCAAAGCAAGAATAATTGCAAGGACAAAGGATTATTACATACTGATAAATGTCAGTCCAACAAGATGACATAACAATCCTAAATGTATATGTACTAAACAAAGCAGCTACAAAAATGTGGAGCAAAACTGAAAGGAGAAGTAGACAAACCACAGTAAAAATTAGAGACTTTGACATCCCTCTCTCCAACAACTAAGATAAAACTATGCAGAAAATTGGCAAGGACATAGATGAACTAAAAAAAAAAAAAATTGACCACTAGGATGTGATTGCTATCTATAGAACATTCCACCAGACAACAGCACACAATATATTCTTCCCAAGGGCCCCTAGAATGGAAAATATACCAACATAGAATACATCTTGGTCAATAAAACAAGCTTCAACAAATTTAAAAGGATTAAAAGCATACAGAATATGTTCTTTGACCACACTGGATTCAAACTAGAAATCAATAACAAAGAGAGAGCAGGAAAATCTCCAAACACCTGGGAACTAAACAATGCACTTCAAAATAACCATGGGCTAAAGAGGAAGTCTCAAAGGAAATTTAAAAAAATACATTGAACAAAAATAAAACATAGCAAAATTTGTAAGATGAAGTGAAAGCAGTTCTCAGAGGAAAATTTATAGCACTTACTGCATACACTAGAAAAGAGGAAATGTATCAGTTCAATAATATAAGCTCCCATCTCAATAACCTAGAAAAAATGAGCAAAATAAACCCAAAGCAAGGATAAGGAAGGAAATAATAAAAGTAAGAGAGCAGAAATTAATGAAATTGAAAACAGGAAAACAATAGAAAAGTCAGTGAACAAAGAACTGGCTCAGTGGAAAGATCAGTACACCTGACACACCTCTGGCAAGAAATACAAAGAAAAAAAAGAGAGAAGACATAAATTATCCGTATTTTGAATGAAACAGGATATCACTGCAGTAACTACAACACAAAAAGAATAATGTATACTAAAAATTATTCTACACACATATATTTGACAACTTGGATAAAAGATACCAATTCCTTAAAAAATGCAAATTATCACAACTACCTATATAATAGATAATTTACATAGCCTTATAACTTTTTAAAAAATTAAAATTTTAATTTAAACAACACATTAAAAAGAACTCTCTGGGCTTTTATGATTTCACTGAAGAATTTTTCTAAATGTTTAAAGAAGAATTAATACTAATTCTGAATAATCTTCTCTGAAAAATGGAATCAAAAGAAACTTCCCAATTTGTTTTATGAAACTAGTATTGCCCCAATACAAAAATCCAGACAGAAATAATTTAAGAAAGAAAACTACAGACCAACACTCCTCTGAATGTAGTTGCAAAAATCCTTAACAAAATATTAGCAAATAGAATTCAGCAATATAAAAGTAACCATACCCATGAACAAGTGATGTTGATTACAGGAATTAAAGAATGGTTTCATATTTGAAAATCAGTTGATGTAATTCAACATATTAACAGGATAAGGAAGAAAATCCATGTAATCATAATGGTTTCAAATAACACAGAAAAAAACCTCCTGACAAAATTCAATGATAAAATATCTCAGAAAATAAATAGGAATAACCTACAGTGAACTGTACACTTATGAGTGAAAGACTGAATACATTCACCTAAAATTAAGACTAAGGCAATAAGGTTAGTTCTCATGACCACTATTCAACATAATGCTATAAGAATTAGTCAGTGCAATACAGCATTTTAAAAAATAACATGTATATAGATCATAAAGGAAGGAATAAACCACCCCTAAATGCAGAAACATGGTTTGCCTATGTAGAAAATCTTAAAGAATCTACCACCAAAAACGTTTTAGAACTAATAAGTGAGCTAAGCAAGATTGTAAAATACAAAAACAATATGGAATTTTATTTCTATAAACTAGCAATAAACACTGGAAACTGAAGTTAGAAGCACAAAATCATTTGATCAGAAAATTAAATACCTTAATGTAAATCTAACAAAACACATATAAGAGTTATATGCTGAAAACTAAAAATGAAGAGAAGACCTATGTAAGATGGAAAGATATACAACATTCATGGACTGAAAGCCTCGGCCTGGTAAAGGTGTAATTCTTGGGGCACCCAAATGGCTCAGTTGGTTAACTCTTGATCTCATGCGGAGACTACTCAAAAAAATAAATAAATAAATAAGCATAATTCTCCCCAAATTGATATACAGATGTATTAGTTTTCTAGGGCTGCCATAAAAAAAAAATACAACAGACCAGAAGGCTTAAACAACAGAAATTCATAATTTATTTCCTCATAATTCTGAACATTAGAAGTTTAAGACCAAGGTGTCAGCAGAATTGGTTCTTTTAAGTTGCCTCTCCTTGACTTACAGATGCCCCTTCACATGGTTGTCACTCTGTGCACACATATCCCTGGTGTCTCTTCCTCTTACAACCATACCAGTTATATTGAATTAGAACCCTACTTTAACAACCTCACTTTAACTTAATTATCTCTTTAAAGGCCTTATTTCCAAGTATGGTTACATTTTGAGATACTAAGGGATCACAGACTTATATGTAACATGTAAACTATAAAACTTCTAGGAAAATATAGGAGAAGAGTCCTCAAGATCTAGGACTAGGGAAAGCTTTTTATACTTCTTACTAAAAGCACAATATTTAAAAGAAAAAATTGAAAAAGAAAAGAAAAACTTGATAAACAGGACTTCATCAAAATGTAAAACTTTTGCTCATAAAAGACTTTTCAAGAGTCAAATATAGAGTGGAAGGAGATATTTGCAAACCACATACCCACAAGAAACTAGTATCCAGAGGGTGTGTGTGTGTGTGTGTGTGTGTGTACACACATATATACATAAATATATATATATGAGAGAGAGATAATTCAAAACTCAACAAAGAAAAAAATCCAGTAACAACATATGCAAAAGACAAGGAAAAATATTTCCCCAAAGATATTCAGAGGACAAATAAGCACATTAAAATCATTTGACATCATTTGTCATTAGAGAAATAAAAATTAAAATTATAATGAGATATTACTGCATATTTACCAAAACAGCAAAAATAAAAAATAGTGAAAACACCAAATTTCAGTAAGGATATAGAGAACTGGATCACAGATACATTGCTTCTAGGAATATAAAATGCTGCAATCATTCTGACATACATATTTTCTGCTTCTTTAAAAATTGAACAAGAAACCACTATAAATTCCAATAATAGTACTTTGTGGCCTTTTTGCCAGAGAAATGAAGTCTTACATTCATACAAAAACCTGTACAAGATGTTTATGGTGGCTGTGTCCATAATAGCCAACACTGGAAACAATCCAAACATTTTCCAATAGCTAAATGGTTAAATCAATTGTGGTATGTCTATACCATGGAATACTACTGAGGTATAAAAAGGAACAACAACCTGGGTGAATCTCCAGAAAATTAGACTGAATGAAACAAGTTAATCTCAAAAGATTATGCACTGCATCATCTCATTTTTATAGCATTCTTTAAATGACAATATATGTGATTACCAGGAGTTAAGGAGTAGGTCAGAAAGGCATGAAAGGGGGAAGAGGTGCTCTAGAAGACCAACACAAGGTGTCCTTATGACGATGGAAACGTTCTGTATCTTGATGTGCCAAAGTCAATATCCCGCTTGTAAAATTGTACTGTAGTTTTCCATGGTGCCAGTGGGTGAATCTGATTAAATGATATACAATATCTCTCTGGTATAGTTTCTTACACCAGCATATTAATCTACAATTACCTCAAAATCAAATGTTTATTTTTTTAAGAAAAGTAACTAGACCCAACTACTTGATTAGCACCTGAAAATAAGGTCAGCTCATGGAGGATATAAAAGGCAAAAGATGAATTCTTCACTAAAAAGCCCTAATTTCCTTATCTTATGGCCCACTCTCCACCTTTCTTTACATCCAGTGGGTCTTGTCATCTTGCTGGGAGTCTGCTCTGAAACCTATCAAATGAAAAGTCATTATTTGGGAAACAGAGTTCAGCTGAATCCTCCAACACAAGATTCACTTGTATCATTAACATTTCCAAATATTCAAGCCTTCATTCCTTTCCTATCAAGTTAAATGGAACAGTTTAGGAGAGCTTGAGTTGAGCCAAATAATCTCCAAGATTATTTTAAAATCCTAAATTAGTTGGCTTTGCATTTACCTGATTTGGCAAACGATATCAACTGATTCTCAAAAAGTGGGAAGAGTCCAAGATTTTATCCTACTTGCAAGCTCACGAAGTTAAATTGCCTTCGTTTCATGGATGCTAGAATAAGACATGAGACTCCCAGCTCAGTGCAAAAGACAGTGCATTACTCACAACACCAGCAATACAAGAACCTTTGCACCAATTCCCCAAGCTTCGATCTCCACAAGGTGACACAAAGACAATAAGGTGACCCCTGTATGCACTGGGAGCTGTGTTACAAAAAAGGAACCCTCAGCTTAGAGAACATGAATCTTTTATACGGGGCACTGAGCTCATTTGCTCTTTGCCACAGAGTAAAACATTATCTTCATTATATCACCAGCCTCCATGATACTATGGTGAACTAACTTGTGAGATTGCAAGTAGGGTAAAATCTCTTTCTTTGCTCCCGATGAAGATACTCTATCTTCCAAAGCTATTTGCTACAGTATATCCTTTGAAAGGTTGTCAGTGCTTTTGCTCACAAGATGTCCATAGAATACAAGAGGCTCATGGAGAATGGGTTCCCAACGCTGATACTCTGAAAACTATGACTTGAAATTACAGCAGTTTTCCATGTGCTCTGAAATATATTCAGATTATTTACCTTCTATGGGTAAAAAAAAATAATGGTTTAACAAAAACACAGAGCAGGAAAATGATCACTTAGGTTTTGATGTTGGTTGGTTGGTTGGTTTGAGAACATACAGAATAAAAATATCCTAGCGTTTTCAAAGGAAAATAGGAAAAGGTTTATACATCACTCTTCCAATTACCTTTTGCTGCCTATCAAATAACCAATAACCTAATAATTTCAGACAATGTACTGTTATCTCTCATGGTTCTTGGATCAGCTATAGTTGGTCAGAGCCTCTCTCATGTGGTTGCTGCCACGTGGTAGGATGGGTGAGTTTTCTAGAAGCTTCTTCACTTCCATTTCTGATACTTGGGCTGGCATGGCTGAATAAGCATGTGGCCTCTTGATGAGCTGGGCTTCTTCCCAGCATGGTAATTTCAGTGTGGTCCAACCTCCTCCATGGTGGCTGGCTCACTCCAGAGAGAGGGTTCCCTGGCAATAAGGCCAAAGATGCAAGTCTTTCTAAACCTTGCCTCAAAAGTCGCATTTCCAGGAATGAATCCCACTTGATCATGATGGATAATTTTTTTAATATGCTGTTGAATTCGATTTGCCAGTATCTTGTTGAGTATTTTTGCATCTGTATTCATTAAGGATATTGGTCTGGAGTTCTCTTTTTTTTTTTGCTGGGTCTCTCTCTGGTTTGGGTATCAAGGTGATGCTGGCTTCATAGAATGAGTTTGAAAGTTTTCCTTCTATTTCTATTTTTTGGAATAGTTTGAGAAGAATATTAGCTCTGCTTTAAATGTCTGGTAGAATTCCACTGGGAAGCCATCTGGCCCTGGGCTCTTATTCACTGGGAGATTTTTGATAACTGATTCAATTTCATTGGTTATCAGTCTACTCATGCTTTCTATCTCTTCCCATTTGAATTTTGGTAGTGCATGTGCATTTAGAAATTTGTCCATTTCTTCTAGATTGTCCAGTTTGTTGGCATATAATTTTTCATAGTAATCTCTAATGATTGCTTGCATTTCTAAGGGATTGGTTGTAAAAAATCATTTTCGTTCATAATTTTGTCCATCTGGGTGCTCTCTCTTTTTTTGCTAAGGAACCTAGCTAGAGGTTTATCAATTTTCTTTATTTTTTTTCAAAGAACCAACTCTTGGTTTCATTGATATGCTTGACTTTTTTTTTTTATTCTATATTGTTTATTTCTGCCCTGATCTTTATTATTTCTTTTCTTCTGCTAGGTTTGGGGTGTTCTTGCTGCTCCCCTTCTAGCTACACTGTTGGTGGGAATGTAAACTGGTACAGCTGCTCTGGAAAACAGTGTGGAGGTTCCTCAAAAAACTATCAGTAGAACTCTCCTATGACCCAGCTATAGCACTGCTAGGGATTTACCCTAGGGATACAGAAGTGCTAATGCATAGGGGCACATGTACCCCAATATTCATAGCAGCACTGTCAACAATAGCCAAATCATGGAAAGAGCCTAAATGTCCATCACCTGATGAATGGATCAAGAAGATGTGGTGTGTATATATGTATAAGAGCCTAAATGTCCATCACCTGATGAATGGATCAAGAAGATGTGGTGTGTATATATACATATATACACACACAATGGAGTATTATGTGGCAATAAGAAAGAATGAAATATGGCCATTTGTAGCAAAGTGGATGAACCTCGAGGTTGTCATGCTAAGCGAAATAAGTCAGGCAGAGAAGGACAGATATGTTTGTACTCATAGGTCTAACAGTAGAACAGAAGAAACCTAATGGAGGACCATGGGGAGAGGAAGGGGGAAAGAGAGTTGGGGAGAGAGAGGGACACAAAACCTGAGAGACTACTGAATATTGAAAACAAACCCGAATGTTGAAGGGGGAGTGACAGGAGGAAGATAGGTGGTGGTAATGGAGGAGGGCACTTGTGGGGAAGAGCACTGGGTGTTATACGGAAACCAATTTGACAATAAACTATTTGAAATAAAAAAATAAAAATAAAAAAAATAAAGTAGCTGCCACACAAAAAAAAAAGGTCCATTTCATCACTTCCACCTACTTAGGTTAATAACACTGGGTGGTCCAGATTTCTGATAGATGGAGATTCACATCGGGTATGAGAATATGGAATGTATGATTCACGGGGGCCTTCATTTTTAAATGTGCCATTCTCCATTAATGTTATCAAACTAATAATGGAGAATGGGCTGTGTATCTATACATGTACTTATGTATACGCATTTGGGAGAGAAGGACCATTGATCAAGAATCAAAATCCCCAGCTCTGAATTCTGATAGTTGATACTTAACAACCATGTCATCCTCAGTAAATCATTTATCTACGTGAATCCTGTTTTCCCGTCTTTAAAGTAGAAATCATATACCCTACAGACAGGTAGACCATGAGGACTGTTTAAGATGATGTGAAATGGCTCTGCAAACGCAGTGAAAATATACAGGTTAATGCCATGACTCTATATGGTCCAAATTCTTCTTCCAATTTGCGTAATTTTGATACTGTGATTTTTGCCTTATACAATGAGACCTGCCCTTCTTTTGAACTCGCCCAAGTATAGTTCAGAAAGCATAGGTAAACAGGGGACTTGTTTGTGTTTCACAGAGCGTTGATTCTTTTCAGCCTTGATGTGTCCTAATACAATCAGGATCCACAGTGCTTCACTGATTCCGGGATATTGTCTCTCTACGTATCACTGGGTGATGAGAGTGAGCAGTGTAATACAGGAGGTAGCCAGCTCCCAAGTTATGCTATAAAATTACAGTCTGTCCAAGGAAAGTGATGTCTTGTTTCAGCAGGAAGTACTAGTTCCAGAAACTATAAAAACCCCAAGCATTCTAAAATAGGCTGTCACATCGAACACCATAAAGTATTGCAGTCAGACATTCTGTCCTTCATTCATGCTAGAACTTCACACGAAGAAGAGTGGTCTGCCTGAGGGAGGCAAACACAAAAGCCAAATCTCGTTTCTGATTTCTTTTGATTCCCTCTCTTGCCCAATTCAGGAGAAGCTAGAAGGCAGGTTTATTTAATTATGTAATACCTTTTTTAGTTTTACATATTTAAAAGCTTCATGGAGCTGCTCAGGAAGGGAAAAAAGATTCTATTTCAGAAACAAAAGTGAGATAACCATTCTTATGTGCCATACAGCTGAATGTGTCAAAATAGCAAGGAAATTATAGGCAAAATAAAATACAGAGAAACAAATATATTTTCACCTTGATTTCCATTATAATTTCATATTTGAATACTCATGGGAAATTGATGTAAGATGCAATACAAATCACCTTTTAGAATCTTTCCATTCTATTCCAAGGAATGCCATGCCTTTATTGGCATGCAATCTATGTGCATGCAATTCCCTTCAGTCAGCCTCTGCTAAAACAGCTAGTCAAATAAACAATCGGCCCACGAGATCTTGACACACTCACTAAATGTAACATATATAACAGTGTACCACTCAGTGAATCGCCATTTGTTTAGAAGGTTTTAAACACTCTATCAGTCTTACGGGTATGAGTTCACAGTAGCCATGCCATTGTTTCAGATATCCAACAGAATTTAAAAGCCCAGCCAACCACAGGGAGGCTACTTCGGGCTGGATCTAAGCTAAACCACTTTATTTTCATCACACATTTATCAAAAGATCGGTATGGAGTGAGAGAGTCTCATTATCTGTTTAGAAGGACTGCCTATCAGTGCCTTCTTACCAGCACCCATTAATATAGATGTTAATTACAGTGGCCTTTCTAAGATGAGAAGAGAAAAGAGACCAAGGAAGCATGCCTTAAGAATCATTTTTATTATTTTGTTGTGTTTATCTCCAACTAGCAGAAAAACCAAGATAAGTGCCAGATTGACCTACAATTTAAACATAAACTGATGATAGGTAAATAGAAAGATGATGATTATAGCTATATAGATGGATGACAGAAATAGGTAAACTGATGAACTGTCATTATTTTTAATTGAGCAAAATAGAAACTAGTCTAGGTAAATATACACAGATCAAGGTTGACTTATTATTAAAGAGAAAGAAATTTCCAAGTTGATGGAGATTAGTCATGATGACCTTACCAATTGCCCATACACTTGCTTGTTCATAATGAAGACACAATAATGTAGGGGTTCTAGAGAGTGTGACCAAGGTCTATGGGAAAGATGGGATGGAGAGGTCACAGGATCAGAAGAGACAGGATACCATGAGACACAGGAAGGTGAGTCTCCCCCAGTCTGAAGAGCCCGCTGAAGTTAATGGCATAGCCACAGAGTGGTGAAATGGCATGATGTATATTGGGGAACTGAGATAATTCAGGAATACTGTCCCCCTGGTAGAGGGGACAGAGCAGAGGATGACAAGATAGGGGACAAGTGATAAGCATCTTTAGCCCAGAAGATGCCTCCTGGGTGATACTAGGCTGTTCAGACTCCCTGCTAGCGTCAGGAAGCCATCCACCGAACAACTGCATTGAATTCTGCAATTCATTTTTTGTAGCAGAAAAAAGTTGAAAATCATTGCCTTTTGTGGAGTGACTTCCTCTTACACTTGGGAAAACAAAACGTTTGCAAATATGCTGAACCAATGTCTACGGATGCAAAGCTGCCTGTGTATTCCAGAAGTCCCTCCGACAACGCGAAAATCATTCGTGTGTTGCAGTTGGCCCTAATTCCATCAGAGAATTGCACAAAGAGCATGAAAGTCACTAATATGACGTGAAAAGCCAAGAGTCTTCAATTACATTAGAGGCACTAGTCCATTATATTAATCTTTTACACAGTTCCTTTCTATCACATCAGATTAGCAAATGTCGTTTAAACTAATGTACTATAAAAATCTTATCATTTTTATTAAGTCTAAGACACTTGTGGTTTCGCTTATAGTGAATGGTTGATCTCATTTATCCCTCTATGTCCAATTAGTGATAAAGGAGACCTCTGCTGTTCTTTATTCCCTATTTCTTAATAATGAAGTCACCAACTTTACCACTCATGTTAGAGCAAGTTTGGATTAAGATAAAAAGGGAAGACAGCAGATCCCTGACTTAAAAAAAAATAATAAAGGCTATAAGTTTAAACTTAGAGGCTAGGGTGATTAACTCTCAATTTTATTTAATCTCAAGTTTCTGTAGAGCTACCAGCCAACTTATCCATGCTCACCTCCCATAGGATGTACTTCAACTTGAACATGGTGATTCCACCTCAGGACAATGCCTAAGAAGTATCACTTCCATTGAATTAAGACACAAAACAGTTTTACCCAGTGCTCACTCACTGGAGCATGTGTGAAGATCTGTAGCTCTAGTTCTCTCCTTCTCCATCCTCACATTTGTCCATGACCTTGCTTCCTACTTCCCTACGAAAGTCATATCAACCAGAAAAGAACTTCCACATCTACTCTCTAGGTTGGTAAATCCAATTGGCCAAAAACTGTTCTCTTAATTGATAAAGCAACATAGAGCATAATTGGTCACTCTCTCCTCCTTAATGTGTATACTCCTGGGCCTTCTGGGACACCATACTTCTTTGAGCTTCCTCCTGCTTCCCTGGTGGCTCTTTCTCAGTCACTGTTGCCCCTTGATCTCTTCTCCCAGATGTCCCAGTGATGAACTTCTCCAGGTTCAGCCCTTGATCTTTTCTCTCTCTATACCCACTCCTGCAGTGATGCTATCAGGACTTAGCAATCCCCATCACAGTTGATATCAACCCAACTCTCCCAGCTGCTCAAGTCATAGTCATCCTCAACTACTCTTTCCCTCTCATACCCACATCCAACCCATTAGGGGCTGTGTTGGCTTTGTCTTCCAGATGGATCCAGAATGCGACTTCTCATCTCTCCCATGGCTACCACTCTAGTCAGAACCATTGCTGTAAGGTCCATATTACTGTATCAGCCTCTCAGGTGACACCCTGCTTCTGCCCTTGCACCATCAAAAGTCCCCAAACTGCCAGAGGAACCTTTAAAAAAGCAGAGATCATCCAACTCCTCAAAACCTTTTCATGACTCTCTTTTTCACTTGCACTAAAAAACAGTAAAAATGGCTACCAATGTCCCTCCTGGTGGGCCTGCCCCAGCCCTCCAGCAATTATCTTTCCGATCTCAGCTACCACTTTCTCCATCCCCAATTCTGTTCCAGCCTCCTAGCTCCCTGATCTTCCTTTTGAGCAACTCCTTGTCCAGAGACTTTGGCACTGGTAGTTCTCTTTGCTCAGAATGGTCCTTTTTCCATAACCACATTGTTAACATCCTCGCCTGCAAGTCTTCACTCCTGTGTCATCTTCCTTACCAATGAGGCCTAATGCAACCATTTGATTTAATGCTTCAGTCTGCCCTGCAGTGTCCCTGCCTTTTTTGATTTTTGATTTCTTTTATCATACTTCGATTTACATTTTCACCTAGCACTCTTGCCATCTTCCAACATGTTATATGCCACACTTCTTTGAGATTACTGTTAATTTTTTATTGCCCACTACTAAACTTTGAGCCCCAGGGGTACCCAGGCAGCTCAGTTGGCCAAGTGTCCAACTCTTGATTTCAGCTCAGATTATGATCTCGTGGTCGTGAGATTGAGCCCTGCATGGAGTCTGTTTGGGATTCTCCGTCTCTCTCTCTGCCCCTCTCCCCAGCTTGTGCTCTTTTTTCTCTCTCCCTCTTTCTCAAACAAAAAAATAAAAAAATAAAATGGAATCCCCATGTTGGGCTGATATAACCTAAGGTCCTGAAACAATACCTGATATATAGTAAAAGCTGAGCATTTTACCATCTACAAAAATTATTTGTGAATAAGATGTTTATATTTGCATTTTTCTAATGACTCAAGGAAAGCAAAATGATTTGGAAATTTTAAAAAATACATCACAAATAGTGTATAAAGATATAAATAAAAATCATTAACATATCAATCAATAAAGAAAAAAGTTAATTTTTTACATATTTTTCTATTACCATTTAGACGTTAGATCATGTTGTAGGCACTGTTATGTATATTGCTTTTTTGTTTCATATTATAACAAAGCCATTCTATAATGAATGTATCCAGCTTTGCACAAGGGCAGTATTGTCACCAATGAGGTTTATATGAGGCAAGATTCAGAATTAAAGAATGTATGAGAAATATATATCTTTTAAATAACCCCTCATGCAAGTTACCATGTTCTACTCAATGGTAGTCATTAACATTGGTTTTAAGTATTTTATATTATTTGCTATTACAATGAAGATCTGTGTGCAGACATCCTTGTCCACATACCCAATTCTTTTTTTCAATGTTTATTTATTTTTGAGAGAGATAGAAACACTTCATGAGCAGGGTAAGGGCAGAGAGAGAGGGAGACACAGAATATGAAGCAGGCTCTAGGCTCTGAGCTGTCAGCACAGAGCCCAAAATGGGGCTTGAACTCATAAATTGTGAGATCATGACCTGAGCTGAAGTCAGACCCCCGACTCACTGAGCCACCCAGGCATCCTACCCTGTTCTTGCTTAGGACTAATTCATAGAGAAGGAGGAGGTCCTTGGACAAATGGCATAGATATTGTAATAGATTTCTAGCTACATTGTCATTTTGCCTTCCAGAAGGAGGATGCCCCTGGAATTTATACTGCCCCCTACGGCATGCATGTAGCAAGGAGAAATCATGACAAGATTATGTATTTAGCATTCTTTAATCTTGCAAATGCTATATGATTAAAACCATGACTTCATGATCATAGCAAAACTGAACATTTCTTCACATGCAATTCACTATATTTTTTGTGAGTTATCTTTCATATCCTAAGCCAATGACCTACTAAAGTCTTTGTTCTTCTTACTGATTTGAATGGGCTTTTCATCTGTCATAGGTGTTAAATTTTTATCCTTTATGTATGTTACAAATATATTCTAGTGTGTCGTCTTTCCTTGAGATCATTTTTGGCATACAACGGTTTCCACTTTTACATAGTTGCATTTACTAATATTCTCCTTTGTGATCCTTTCCATGTTTTCAAGCCATTACCCATCCAAAGATCAGGTAGATGTTCATTACAGTTATATTCAATTTTTATAGCTTTTCTTAGGTTTAACTCTTAATTCCTTTAGAATTCATTTGAAAATAAAGTAGGAATTGAGAATGCAATGTCTTTTTTCCCCATTGCCCCCACATCATTTATTCACTTTCTTTTCTCCATGACTTGGAAAGCCATCTTGTCATCTATCAAAACTTCCCCTGTAAATGTCATTTTGCCATTCTACACTTGTTACATGCGATTGTTACCTTAGCATTTTTATCTGATTTTACTGGAGCATTTATTACTCTTTATTGTAATCTTTTGCTTATTTCTGTCTCTTCCCCTAGTAGGTTATGAGCTTTAGATTTAGAAATCTTTTCCCAGATCCAATACAGTGCCTGGTTCACGGAAGCTAATAAATAGATTCTGATGAATTCTAGGTCCTGTGACAATCAGGGAGCCAGGTGGACTGGGTGAGGTGGATGAATCCAAAGCCTTTTAGGTTCTCTCCGCCTTAGGGATTGTACAACTGGTTTTGGAAACAAAAACATAGCATCTCAGGCTGGGAAGGACTATTAAGTAGGGTAGGCAGTCTTTCTACAGAGTGTGTCTTAGGAGGAGGTGTGATGATTAGATTTTAGGAAGGCTGCCTGGTTCTAAAATAAAATTTCTAACATCTTAAGTCCCAAAAGAGTTAATTGCCACAGCTACACAAACATTCCTTTGGCTTCAGACTGTGACCTCTGCAAACTTCAATCACTTATTTGGTTAGTTTTATTCCCCCTAGGCTCTAAGTCCCCACCGAACTGGTGGAAATCCTAACTAGCTTATAGATTGCTGTTTTCCCATAGTGATTAGCATATAGTAGACAATAAATAAATATTTTCTGAGTGAGCCAACAATTCAATAGAGATCAAAACAGTACATCTAAGCAGCCATTTCCACTTACTATAAGTATGTCTATAAGATACTTTCTTCAAAAACAGTGTTCATGGAAGTGAAAATACACATATACAAACTAATGACTGTCAAGTAGATCGTTAATGGACTAGGGAAAAAGAATGCAGAAGTGCAGGAATGGCGGACCAGCCATCATCTGAGGTCATCAAAGTTTTATCCAAATCCATGCCTTCACTGATCATGTCAGATGTGTTGTTACTCATCTTCCTGATCTTCAGGGAAGGATATTTCACAATGTCTCTTACGAGATACTTTCTTCTGAATTTTATAAGTTTCTACTCCTCAGTTTTCTATTGTTGTGTAACAAACCACTGCCAATTTGGGCGACATAAAACATTGTTTCAAGGGTGACAGACTCGGCTAGGCACTTCTCACTTGCGGTCCTTTATACTACAAGTAGATGTAGTTGAGGCTGGGTCTTCTGAGAGTTTGCTCTTTCCTTGCGCCTGGCACCTCTCCATGCAACCTCTCCACATGGCTGGCCTGGGCTTCCTCACAGCAAGCCGGCGTCACAATCATCAGACTTTTGGAGACCCAACCTCAGAGGCCCAGGAAGGAGCCATAGGGACTTTAAAATGTTATTTCGCTACATTCTTTTTGTCAGGCAGGCCAGCATGGGTTCCAGGGGAAGGGAATTAGACTCCTCTCTCAGTAGGAGAAATGTTAAATGATTTTTACCCCTTTTTAGTCCTTTACATGTTCTCTAAGAAAAGAAGTATCTTGTAAGGGTTGAGCTTACCCTACTAAAACCTTTCTTGTTGTCACTGAAGGCCATTTTCTTTACTCTGTCTTGCTTGATGAAGTTAGTCACCCAGGTGACTAGAAATCTTTTGTTTGGTAGCCTTGGTTTCTTTTTTTTTTTTTAATTTTTTTAACACTTATTTTTGAGAGACTGAGAGAGACAGATCATGAACAGGGGAGGGGCTGAGAGAGAGGGACGCACAGAATCAGAAACAGGCTCCAGGCTTTGAGCTAGCTATCAGCACAGAGCTCGATGTGGGACTCAGACCCACGAACTATGAGATCATGACCTGAGCCAAAGCCGGACACTTAACCAACTGAGCCACCCAGGCATCCCTGATAGCCTTAGCTTCTACAGTTAAAGAAATTAAGGGGTGACTGCGTGGCTCAGTCAATTAAGCGACTGACTCTTGATTCGGGCTCAGGTCATGTTCTCACGGTTGTTGAAATCAAACCTCCCCCCCCCCCCCCCCCCC
>NC_043703.1:83151446-83237758 GCF_006229205.1 Suricata suricatta | reverse complement strand
TTATACAAAAAGTCTAAAAGGGGCTTTACAGTGAATATTCATTTTAGACAACTGAATTCTAAACACTCAAATAACTGGCAAAAATTCCATTCTCTCAGTTACCCACTCCTACTGAATTATTATTGTCCAGATAGATAAGTTCTGAATTTACACATAAAGATAGAGTTATTACAACATTTTGAAGAAAATCTTTGAAGCTAATTATCTAAAGATTAGAGACAGAATATCTTTTAATTAATTTCAAACCCGGGATTGAGTACTGAGGAAAACATGAAAGAATGATTTCCAATAGGAAGCCCTGGTTATGGAGAAGTCTCCCTCCCCTTGAGTATTACCATTTAATTTTCAACATTGATTTGAAATAAATGCTGGTATGATCTCTAAGGAAAGACTGTTTCAGTTATAAACCTAATGAAGAAGCATCCAGTCTAATAAGCAAAATATATGTTGTGCTCCTTTTGTTAGAGTAACTCGCACACTCTCTGCTTTGGTTTTGTTGAGGGTATTTACTTTCAAGCATTCCCTGTTCTCTCCAATAAATGTCATGGAGGGTGAGACTCCAGGGGGTTTGCCTCAGGCCTTTACTGTTCTTTTTATTTACTTTCTCTCTCCCTAGCATCCAACACCCTGCTTGGCACTTTGAGTTTTGATAAGTGACTTGCCACAAATATTTTGCCTCTCCTTATATCCACGAATAAGCTTAAAGTTTAATGTTATCAATTTATGGTATGATTCACCTTGTGTCAGGCTGAACTTAAACTTACCTACAAGTCACTTCTACAGCTCAATAGCAAAAAGGCTAATGATGGAATTAAAACATGAGCTAAGGACATGATTAGATGTTTCCCCAAAGAAGATATCCAAATGGCCGACAGGTATATGAAAAGATGTTCTATAGCACTAATCATTAGAGAAATGCAACTCAAAATCACAATGAGATACCACTGCACACCTATTAGGATAGCTATTCTTTTTTCTTTTTAATTTATTTATTTTTGAGAGAGCAGGAGCACAAGCCAGGGAGGGGCAGAGACAGAAGGGGACAGAGGAGCCAAAGCAGGCTTTGGGCTGACAGCAGCAAGCCCCATGCAGGGCTCTAAGTCATGAACCAAGAAATCATGACATGAGCAGAAGTCAGACGCTCAACCAACTGAACTACCCAGGTGCCCTAGATAGCTATTATTTTTTTTAAATGTTGGGGAAGGTGTGAAGAAACTGGAACCCTTGTGCACTGCTGGTGGGAATGCAAACTGGTGCAGCCACCATGGAAAACAGCATGGATGCTCCTCAAAAAATTAAAAATAGAACTACCACATGATCTTGTAAACCCACTTCAGGATATCTATCCAAAAGAGTTGAAATTAGAATCTTGAAGAGATGTTAGCACCCTTGTTTTCATTTTAGCACAGTTTACAATAGCCAAGATGTGGAAACAACCTTAATGTCCACCAACAGGTAAATAGATAAGGGAAATGTGGTCGAGACATACAATGGAATACTATTTAGTCATAAAAAGGAAGAAATTCTGTAATAGGAGACAACATGGGTGAACCGACCTGACACTGTGCCAAGAGAAATAAGATAGATAAAGACCAACACTGCATGATTCCATTTACGTGAGATTCCTAAATTAATCAAATTCATAAAATCAAAGAGCAGAATGTTGATTGCCAATGACTGGGGAGAAAGGGAAACAGGAAATTATGAGTCAATTGGCATAAAATTTCAGGGAAACAAGATGAATGCACTCTAGGGTCTATGGTCCCACATTGTACCTATAGTCCACAATACCATACTGTAACACTTAAAAATTTGTTAAGAGCTCTCATGCTAACTGTTCTTGCTACAAAAATATATATTTTTTAAAAAATTATATGCACAGCTGGAAGAAAGATACCTACTGGTTAACTAATGTATGAATCTCTGAGCTTTTGATATATTTTAATATTTTGGTGGCTTGTAAAAGAATGTTTACAGAGACACCAAGCATGTGCAGAGGATACAAGGACATGTGAAAAAAATAGCCCCTGCTCTCCAGGAGTCTCCTAGGGTTCTTCGGGCTTTTAAAAACTAGAATTAATTTTCTGAGCTAGTTTACATGGATGCAACAATTTCTTCCCAGCTCCCATTATTGTGTTCTGCTTCCAAGCTTAGTTTCTAATTTGCCTCCAAATATACATTATTTTATCTTTAGATAAAATAGCTTGATGCATAATCTATGATCTTTCAGACATGCTGCTTAAATTTAACAACTAACTAAAAAGGGCCCTTTGCTTCTTCTGTACCATTGGCTTTCAGCAAACTTAACCTTAACCTCAACCTCCCCAGATCACTGCCTTCATGTTCCAAAGGCTAATGAGAACCTTCCTAGCCTATAACAGCATGCTTCTCACAAAGAGTGTAAATCTTTCAGTTCATCTTATAGCAGTATAGTACCTAGTGATAAAAAGTCCCCAGCACTACCCTATCGAATCCAACAGTATTATGGTTAGGTAAAGACAAATTTCAAGTGGTGGGAGCCATTCCCAGATTAATCAACAAGAAATTTCCCAATTCTAATTAAAACCCACTTTAATTTAATGTCAATTTATTGACACAAGTCAACTGGGTCCTCATTCTTTCTCTCTTAGACCATTAAATAGATCCCAGCTGGATTCTCCTCTTCCATTAATGCCTTAATTCATTCATTCATTTATTCATCCATCCATCATTTATATTTTTACCAGCAATATTGCTATCATTTATATATTCACTTTTTAAATCCATTGACCTCTATTTCCCCAGCATGGGTATCTAACACTTTGATGACAATAATTTGAATTCAGGAACATTTGACTCATCATAAAAAACAACTGACTAGCTCATATATGTTTTTTGCCACATTATGCATACAATAGAAACCCTCTCCTTCTCCGCGATCCCTGCTTCTACCTGACCAAAAGTTTGAGCATCTTGACATGCTGCATTGGGAAAGCAAAAGCTATGATCAGCAAGATTGACAGAAGTGATATTATGAATGACCATGAGTATCCACTGAATTTGTAATTTGTGGAAATCTGCCAAAAGGTGTCACCAGGAGGATCACATGACCATTCAGGAAATTTGTAGAGCTCTCTCCAGCATCAGGGAGGATGGATGGGGGAAAGTAGGCTGGAGGTAAAACCAAAAAGGAATCTACTATAACAAGCCAGGCCAGAAGGTAGGACTGAGTGGAACTGGGGATGGAAAGAAGGAGGTAAAACAATACATTTAGGCATTAGAATCAACAGACTTAAGATGTGAATAAGAAGCAATCTAGATGACCACCAATTTTTTCACTGGGGGTGATTCAATGGAATGTGGAACATTAAACAAGTTAGGGAACATTAGGCTATCATGGATGGGGAAAGACATAATAAGGACACATTAACTTTAAGATGTACATAAGATACACAAGAGGTGATCTCCGTTGAATAGTTTAATGCTTCCCAAGGCCTTACAACAGCCCTAAGAAGCTTTAGAAAATGCAGATGCCAAAAATATCTTCTCCCACACTCACCCCAAATTTCAATTCCAGTCACTTAAATAAAAATTACTGAGGTAATTTAATGTACAGGTCTGGAACTTAAGATTTATATGTGTATATATCTATGTATGTATATATTTTTTTCAATTTAGATTTGAGAATCATTATAGTTCAGGTGGTAGTTGAGGTCCTGGAGATGAGTGAGATCTCCCAGAATGACTGAGAAGAATGAGAGAAAAGCAGACAAAGGACAGAGCATAAGCATCATCCCAGCATTAAAATGCAGCCAAGGCAAATGGAGACCAAAGATGACCAGAAAAGAGTCATTTACCAGTTGGACCAAGTTGTGACCCGGTTGAGAATATCATGAAAGCACAAGGTAGAATTGATAAGGATGCTTAAAGATAGAAGCAAGAAAAGAGGGAACTCGTGGCCCAATCACTTGAGAAACTCAGTGGTAAGGCTAAGAGTCATTCACTGAGGATTCATCTTGAACACAAGGAGGAGATGGAGAGGAAGAGAAAGACCGATGAGGATAGAGGTAGGTATGTTAATAATGAAGGTCATGATTGAGGGGAAGTTAATGCATTCTGCAAAAAATAGCCTCATTTTCCTCTGTGAATTATGAAAATGAATTTCTGAATATGAAATCATTTAACATAGTCCTTGAGAGAAGTGAGAATAACAAAAATCAGAGGTTGGATTGTGTAGTTTTTTGCAGACACTCCCCACGTCTCTGGTATAGAAGCAGGAAAAGCAAATAACTGGTTAGAGCTGGACTGAAGATGCAATGGGTGAGACAAGTTGGCTCTAAGGAGACAAGCCACTTAGAAATTTGAGGGGCCATGGTGAGGGACATCGAATCACAGAGTTTAGGCTCCATTGGAAGGAAAAGGAACCCACAGATGGTGATGGGTAGAGATAATAAGAAGAGTTGAAATAGCAAGTGTGATGCCAATGTGGGAGAGAGCTGGAAAAAGGAGGGGATCCAAAAAGTAGTCCATGGACGTTAAGATTCCAGAAGTATAACCAGTTCCAAATGGCCCCAGGAGTGAGCTGCTGCATACAAGAAGGTCAAAGCATTTTGAGCTTGGGCTGATAGGAAGGACGTTTAATAACAAGGTTGTTAAAATCCCCCAGGAACACTGGATGAACAGGGATAGAAAGGAAGGCTGTGAGCCAGCCTGCAATCTCCAATAAACAAGGGGGAAAGGACGCTAAAGAGAAGGGATAGAGAGGGCCAAACCGAGGGTGTGATTTTTGAAAAACATGGGCTTTTACTTGAGTCTAAAGTAAGGGTCTGGTAGCATCGGGGAATTAGAAACTACCAACTGCCATTCTTGTACCACACTGAATTCTCCCTGCTAAAGCTCCCAGGAGCTGTCTAACACACAAATCTGTAGATTTCTCTCCTCTTTTTTAAATTTGTCATGACTCCCATGATGTTCTGAATAAACATAGTCTGTGAGGTAGTCATGATTGGTCTTCGCTTTGTTTCTCTCTCCCACTCAAAGGATCTGGATGACTGCTTGATGCACCCCAAACACCTGCTGTTCTGAGCCACTGTGCCCGTGCACATGCTAGTTTTTTTGTCTGTGACCTTGTCTCCTCAGTACTGATGGCTCACTCTCTGTCTGCCCACATGTGATCTCCTGAAAGCCTATCCTGACCAATGGCCTAATATGATCCTCTAGCACCCCCTCAACTCTCTTGTAGAAGTTTCCACATTGTGTTGAGAGTCATGTTAGAAGATTTCTACTCCTACTGATCACTTTGAGACCAAACAGGTTTTCTATCTGTTCTCTGTTATCTTCGGTCCATAGCATTCTGCCTAAAATGGAGTGACCACTCAGTACACATTGACAAAGTGATATTTACCTGCCGAACTATTGAGTTAGTTCTGACCGTAGGAAGCTCTGGTTTGTATATAATTCATAATCTCACATAGTCACCACAAACTCACACGGAGTTTTCAAGAACAATTATAACAATCTAGTTCTCAAATTGACGTACCATAAATGTTTGCTAGGGCCTCGTCCGAATATTTGTATGAAGGAGATAAAATTACATCTTTACAGAAGCAAAGGAAAGAGATTCCTCCCAGCCTGTTCCTTTTAAGTGGCCATTGCCATCCCCAGCAGCCACTAGCAGAGAACTTTGTTTTTCCTGCAACTTGTATATTAGGCCAACCATGCCTCTGAAGGGGTGTTAGTCATTTTCTGTGACGTCTCTAATCCTGTCCTTGATGATTATGGCCCCTGGACTCTGCTTGGAGGCACACTGTTTTGTGGACAGGCCAGAGGCAGGACGGTTGGAACACCCAAGCATAAATATCTGGAAGGAGGGAGACATGAGATCTTTCCCTGTTTTCTACCCACATATTTGTTATCTACATATTCCATGCAGGGTAAGCCATGTCCAACTCACTTTTGTATGTGTGCTTATGCCATGCATGCCTTGACTCCTCTTTTCATTTCCTTGTCCAGTTCTGCTCATAGAGGTGCTGGCTACCAAAATTGCTACCAGCTGATGGGTCTTGGCATAGGTAGCAATCTTCTTTTGACCATGGTGCAGAGAAAGTCATTACCAGGAACACTGTCATTTCCTGAAACTTCTAATATTACTGCTATATAGATTTGTGAATTCCACATCAAGATTATGCACTATTTTGGCAAAAATATGAAGTAAGAAAAATAGCCCCTGGATGACAATTCCTCAGTTGTCATATTTTGTAATACAAAGATGAGGTATTCTTTTTTATTATTATTATTTGAGAAAGAGACAGTGTGAGTGGGGGAGGGGCAGAGAGAGAGAGAGAGAGAGAGAGAGAGAGAGAGAGAATCCTAAGCTGGCTCCATGCCAGAGAGCCCAACGTGGGGCTTAAACTCACGAAACTGAGAGATGGTGACTGAGCCACCCACATGCCCCGAAAGAACAAATATTCCTGAAAGTGTCCTTCATGGTTTGTCAACTTTATTGAAAGAAAAGTATAAGCCCCAAAAAGCAAGATCAACACAGATCCTTTCTTCACATCCCTAAATTTAATGCTCTAATTATTTGTTTTAAAAATATAGCCATTTTCATTCTGTCACTGGATGCAATGTTGGCTAGTTCATTGTGTTGAGGGGCCAAGAAGTTGTCTTTCTTTTAATTTCTAAACCAAAAGTCAGATCCAAACTTTTGAAGTTCTCTTGCATCCTCTGAGGCAAGTGGCACCAAAGATTTTATTAATCTCCATGCAATCTCCTGAGCTCTCCCTCATTTTGTAACTTTAATACTTAACAGAGTTTTTAAATGGTTGTTTTGCCAAAGTTTTTAACAGGAGCTTAGCTGCTGGCCTTCTGGCCAGAGGTCTGTGAAAAAGGACACTGGGGACAGTAGGCTCATCAGAGCCCCCAGACATCCTTGTGGGAAACCTCTCTCCCCCAGGAATTTGGTCCCAGCCCTTGAGCATTCCAAAGTCTGCAACTTTCCATGGCTACATATGGCCCATTGACAGTTAGCAGCTGTCAGGCGGACAGGCCGGGCAAACCCAGCTGGCCAATTGAGGCCACGTCTAGACAAAATGAATGGACACAGCTCATCAGTTCCATTTGGCCATCCAGGCAATTGATGCAGATCAGCCCCAGGGCTCATTGCAACTGCAGAGATAAGCATTAGAGCATTGAGCTCATCACGGTGGAGCAGACAGCCACGTGGTGGCCCTGGCTGCCCAGGGTGAGGGGTCCATACGCCGTGCTGCCAAAGGGGACAGTGTCGCTCCACAACTGTTGTCCATGTTCATTCGGGTCAGTGGCTCGTTCTCACCTCAAGTAACACCACCAACCCGTCCACCTCAAGAAGCATTTTGCACTTTGCCTCATGTTCTGTCTAGCAGAAGAAACTAACTCAGGGCTCCATAGTCCATGGTGGAAAAAAATATTTAAAAAAAAAAAAAAAAAAGGAAGAAGTAGAGAGATTTCCCTCCAGTTGCCATCACAGGACATCTACTGAAGGGAAAAAAAAATGCTGTAAAGCATAATCGGGTCACAAAAATAAAATGTCATCGACCTGACCATCCCCTCATTGGCCTGAACTTTACGATTTTTTTAAATCTTTTTTGGAAGAATTTCAAAAATCACCACCAAATCCTCCCTCAGACATAAACTCTTTCTCTATAAATTTATTAGCAACTCCAGCGAGAGGCTGGCCTTTGTGATGGATAAAGAGACCCAGTTATCAAAATAAGTCAGGTGTGCCTCAAAAGACAAACAGGAAAGACAGAAGATATCATGAAATCTGCTTGGGGACACAAAATCACAGGGCATCCAACAACTAACTCCAGGGCTAAGGGGAGCTTCAAGCTTCCCACCAAACGTGTGGCCCCATGCAGAAATACACCAAAACAACACAGTTTGGGCTCCTTGTATCCCAATTAATACTATAATGAGCTGCCTTAGATAGCCAAATCCTTAATCAGCCCCTATCAAAACTATGTCTGCTCAGAAAAAGACTCCTGTTAATTCTGCTTAATGCCTGACAGTGGTTAAGCACCATTAATACTCCATAATTTCATTGTGTGTAATTGTAATCATATCAGCTTATATCTCAGTGACTATGCAAGGCTCAATAGACTGCCGTGAATTACAGGTCACGTGACTCGGCTTCAGTAAGAGACTATCTTCCATCACAGCCAGACCTCCTTTGCCCTCCCCGCAG
The DNA here is from genome assembly GCF_006229205.1 of Suricata suricatta. Lineage (NCBI taxonomy): Eukaryota > Metazoa > Chordata > Mammalia > Carnivora > Herpestidae > Suricata > Suricata suricatta. The sequence continues at coordinate 83,229,555 of NC_043703.1, read as the reverse complement.
TCAGTAGCCTAAGCAGGTATTAATAAAGGTCTCCTTTTTTAAATTGCATAGCTCTAAATGGTCTTTAAGGGACCCAGCAGTAATCTCAAGATCCCTATATTTTAGCAGGAAAGCAGGACAGAGGAATTAATAAGAGCCCTTTCTGTGTAAACTGCTCCCTGCTCTAAGGCTATAGCGTGATGTCAGGGCGCTAAGAGAATTTTAAATGCACAGGATGGATTGTTTGTGTTGCAAAAGCGAAACAGGGGCCAAAGGCTAAGAGACTTGAGAAAATTGAAAGACTGCCAGGGATGCTGGGATGCAAATAGCAACAAAACAGGGATAAATGCTCCTACTCACATATGCAGGAGTCCTGCAGAAGGGGGGGGGGGGAGAAAGGTTATTAATTTTCACCAGGCTGTATCTTACAGCTGGTAGCTCAGCATCAGTTTTTGGTGTAATGAAAATGGTCTGAGCAGAAGATAAATGGTTCATAAAGTGGACCATTTAGATGCAATCGAGGCTCGATCTGCCCAGTGACTAATCACGTCCCCCCAGTAAAGCTGAATTCCACTAACAGACTTTTTTTTCCGGCTGTACCAGTGAATTGTAGCCGGGTCTAAGTTCAAGGCAGGCAGAGAATTATCTTGATTTATTAGCGCACTCCCTGGCCGTGCCACTCGCTTGGCTGTGCCTTTGTGGGCTTCTGCCCTGTTGCTGTCGGAGTGTAATTTTTACTGTTCCCCTGTGACTAGTACACAGCATCATTTTCAGCTGCTAGAAAAATGGGCTGCTTTTGCACCTGTAATTTTTCTTCTTTTGCTGCTGAAGGTATATAATATATCTCTAAAGTGCGTAATAAGTTTCTGAAAAACGTGTTTTTAAAAGAAATTGATTCCACTGGTTTATAAGCCAGAGCAAGGCCACATAAGGAAATGCACCAGATTGCAAAGGTATGCCTGGTTGGCAGGGCAGCCATTTTTCCCCTTCCACTTAGTAAATCCTGACTCCGAGTCCAGAGGATCATTTCAAACGTTTGTCTATACAGCAGTTGCTTCTCATAATGAACTCTGATCAAATAAAAATGGTGTTTATGGGGAGACTTTACAAGTCCTGATTCCGTTTAAAATAGAATAGAATCCCTCATCATGGCATTTAATTGTGAGAAAGAAAAGATGCCCCCAGAAGAACGTTCATCTGTATTTGTTCAGTGTTCCTTTGCAAAATGCCATTTATAGATCATTCAATTATGACATTATTATAAGCCGCATAAGAGTAACTCACTGGCTCTTCATATTTTTAGAGCTACGGAAACAGGAACCTGGGTGCGATTTTCATTATTTGGACGGGGAGTCATTCACAAAAGGCCCTTCATGTTTATGAGAATTGACTGTCCTGTTTGGCTAATGAATTCTGGCGCTTCACCCATAATCTCGTGAGCATCTTCAGGAAGGGAATCCGTGTGCTGAGGACACTAAGAGAGGCCAACTCTCCTTCCCTTGGAGGCTCCAAAGATTCTAATTGGATGCTATTAATAATCCAACAAATGGCAGGAAGACAGGGCTCTGAGGTGGTTTATTCTGAGCCCTCTGACGTGATTTTTCCATTTTCTGAGGGACCTGACAGATGCAATAGGTAAACTATCAGGCAATAAGCAGGCGGAACTGCTGCTGAAAACCTTAGTGATCATACATCTTCTAGAAAAGGAGCCCATGTTCTCAGATCCTTGCCTCTGTGGTTGCATTCTTTCTGTGACACCAGTTTCCAGAAGGCGGCAGAAGGGGTAGATCCATTACTTCCCAAGCAGCCTCTCCGACCCACATCTGTTTGTCTATTTGGCAGGGTGAGTTTTCACCTGCCTTCTCCCCTTTTCCACAGAGCTTTGACCGGTGCAGCTGGGAACTGGCTTTTGTGGTAGGACAAATGGGCCAGTGTAATGTGGGCCACGCCTACAGTCTGGGCTGCAGAGAGAGAGGGAGAGGCTTCTGAGTTGTCATTTGCAGCCACGTGTTTCCACAGAACACGTCTGTAAGGACACAACCAGAACAACCAGTGTTTCTGTTATTCGTGTAGCAAACATTGATCGCATACTTATGACATGTCAAGTGCTAGGATAGGTTTGCAGGACACACGGTTAAATGAGGCAGAGCCCTTCTCCGACAAACTTGCAATCTTGAGTGACTATGAATGAATGGGTGGGTCTCTGCATCTTGGGTAGTACCCAGTAAATCTGAAGGAATAAGGCCAAAGGTCAGTTACCACCACTTCTCGTCAGAGCCAGCTAGGATCAATGTGGCTCTGAGGAAGTCACTTGACTTTCCTGTACGTTGATTTCATCACTGTAATGTGAGGATAAGTTTTTTTGCCTCATTCATCACTCAAGTCAATTGGGGAAGTTAATGAGATGGCATTTGTGCAATTGCACTGATGGGCCGTAAGTAAGTAGGCAATGATTACTATTGCACAAAAGAACAGTAACTGTCCTAAAGTCATGAGCATCATGTCCTGCCGAACAGCACCTGAGCAGAGAAAGGGAAGCTAAAATACAATAAACTCTTGGGGCCATGTGGTTGGACATGGGGCTGAGTTATCCATGGAGAAGCGGAGACTTTTTCTTAATTTGCACAAATGCACCAAATGAGCTAGCAACAGTGAGTGTACATGTGCAAAGTATGTCAAAACAGCTCTTGGAACCATTCCATCCCTGAGCGTTTCCTTGAACTGTAAGTGCTTGAGCTTTCACTTGCTTCGGTGACATTTGACATTGGCCTTTGACACGAAGCTATAACATCTTGAAGAATTACATCTTGGCTAGAGAACATGATTTTTTTAAATTTATTTAGCCTATGCAAATCTAGACTTAATTTTTAATTCGTAAGATTATAAATGTGCATGGGGAGAGTTTTCACAATGAATGGATGAATCAGATTCTTTAGAAACATTCCTTGATAGACTAAATTAAATCAGAGGTGTTCTCAACCCAGGACCCATTCAACTGTAAGCCAGAAATGATCTTTTATGTGTACTAAGCCTTCCCCACCGATCCTAACTAAATAGCTCCATCCCTGTCAATGACTCTGCCCTCCTCCTTCTTATCTTATAGCATTAGTCAATACTGGAATTATATTTTTGCTTTTGTTTATGTTCTCATTTCTTATTACCCCATTTAGGAGAGACCTTGAGTAAGTCGTGAATCTGTTTCCTTGCCAGTCAAATGGAGACACAAACACATTTCAGTGCCATTAGGAGATAATGAAGATAAAGAATCTGATAAAGGCTACAAAGAACCTTCCAGAGTACTAGCCTAAGGACCTCAAGAATGCCTGAACCCTAGGGGCACCTGAGTGGCTCAGTTGGTTAAGCTTGGATTCTTGGTTTCGGCTCAGGTCACGGTCTCACCTTCTCAAGTCTCAGGGTCTCACCGTTTCACGGGTTTGGGCGCCGCCTCAGGGTTCCTGCTTGGGATTCTGTGTCTCCCAACTCTGCCCCTCCCCAATCTTCGTTGCCTCTGTCTCTCTCAAAATGAATAAATAAACTAAAAAAAAAAAAAAAGCCTGTACCCTTTCCCCAAACGCTGCAGCTCTTCCACACCAAGTCCTTGAGTTCTAGCAGCAGCAGGAAGGAAAATTAAGGTAACCCTTCTCCTTTGAGGTCAGAGCAGTGATAGGGTCCAAAACCAGTCTGTCTGTCTAACCCGCCTCCAAGTGAGGGGGCGGGGGGTGGTGAACCAGGTCTCTCTCTTGCTCTCATTCTGTCTCTCTGTCTCTGTCTGTCTCTCTCCTTCTCTGTGTGTATGTAATGGATGGAAGTGGGGTTGTAGGAAAGTGAAGGTAGATAAGCAACCTGATTTCTCCTTCTCCAACCAGCAGGAAAGAAAAAACAGAGCATCAGAGAGAAGCAAATCCATGGTCTGAATTTAAACTCACAGCAGCCTCACCTGCTGGAAAAATAGCATTCTGCCATATAATCAGCAAACAGCGGCTCCTTCCTGGAGGCTGGGGAGTCCAAGGCTGGGAAGCTAGCTTCCGAATCTGGTAGTGAACGTTTAGCGCACCCCCCGCAGAGGTTTCCAGCACCTGGTGCCTCCTAGGTACTCAGGACCTGACAGTAAACAGCAGGATGAACCAGAAGAGAACATTTTCCAAATAAAATGCACAGAAGAGAATTCCCTCCTTTTGAGTCACCAAAATGAGAGTGACCTTCAGGATTTCTCCTTGTGAGTGGGTAGGTTGTGGTCCTCTGGGAGGCGGCTCACAGCCCCACAGGGTTATTCAACGTCTGAGGCAGCTTGGATTACTATAACTACCACAGATGGGGTAGTTTAAACAGCAAACATATTTGTCACAGCTCTGGAAGCTGGAAGAGTCCAAAACCAAGGAAGGGATTGAAAGATTTGGTTACTGTTTGCAGACACGCCTCTCCTCTCATTACATGGTCCAGAGGGGAGAAGTCATCTCTGTCCCCTCTCTTCTTATAGGGGTACTAACTCCTTAGCAGCTAATTGCCTCTCAAAGGCCCCACCTCCAGATACTATCACATTGAGGATTTGGGGAGTCAGAAGTGGTGGGGAGGCACAAACGTTCAGTCCATTGCATCCAAACTGAATTCCTAGCTTTATAATCGGAATAATGAAAGACAAATTTCCACTATTCCAGAACTTCTGCCACTTCTTTTTTAAGAATGCATAAAGCATAGAATGGCTTACATTTATGTGGAAAGATAAGCACTTACTGTTTCTACTAAGTTTTAGAAAACTGAATGGCTTGCTAGTTCTGTGTTGCAAATAAAATCAACACTTCTCTCTGTAATTTATCAGCTTGTCTCTGAAAACACTTGGATTAATCTAGTATCTACTCATCTCCATGTTAAGATAATCATGACAACTGGGTTAAATATTTATCAATAGAAAGTGGAATCCAAACACACTGAAACACTCACTGAGCAACTTTTCAAGCCAGTGGGAATTAGGCAGAAGACCTACATTCAAGGTAGTATCTCCCTATGTTATAAATATTAGAGCCTAGACTGGTAAACTGGGTCTGCGAACAAAAATAGGAACTAAGAATTCACATTCTCAGAAGCTGCCCTGTCAATGCCTTACACATTAACATGTTCTACATGTTTCTGTGAACCTCTTTATATATACTCGTGTGACAGTATATCTGTCCTAACAGTAGGTGTGGGGGGGGGCGAAAAAAAGTATGTGTTATTCATGCTGCGATACAAGTATACTAATTGGCTAATTATTTATTGATTAGACAACTAAAGATGATTTTTAAAGCCCAATTGGCCACAAATTATTGACTTTTTTCCCTGTACTTATGAAAATTGTTCTTCTAAGTGGAAAATTACATTAACAGTAATAATAAAAATAATTAGCATCATTTTCTAAAAGCTGATATCTCAATTTTGTCTTCACATAGTGCCATGTCCTATTACTGTCACACTCCTTACAAAAATGATCATATGCACTTCATGGTCTTCCAGCTTAGAAAACGACATGGGTTAGCCAAAGCCTGACGGGCACGATCCTCTCCTTACCTAGAATCAAGACTGAAAATGAGAACTAATGGGACAGCCAGGCAAGAACTTAGGAAAGCCATCAGTTTTCAGGTTCTACTTCTGTTTGAGTTTGCTGCCAGATGCGATTCTAAAGGAGAAGTACAGGATGAGGAAGCAGGAGGACGCCAGGGATTTACATCGGAGGTGCAACTGCTCATAAGAAACTCCCAAAGATGCTACTGTCTGAGTAGGTGGCAATATACAAAACTACTTCCCATCCACCTTTCCTCAGCACAGACCTCAGAGGAAGGCTAGGGCGGAAGCACACGGGCCTCTGCAGCTTCCTCTTCCAATCACACGCTGTGCAGGAGAGCCTCACTGGCCATTTCAGGAAACAAAGTGGGTCCTCTGCCCCTACCTGTCGTTGTTTGGGTGTTGATTTTCTGCTCTATAGCATAAAAGGCAGATCTTGTCCTTCCAATGAGCTCTCTAAAGCACTGATCCGATCCATCCCATGTGTGTAATTATCAACCGCAGATGCAAGAACGGTTTAGGATGTTTAAAAAATTACTACATTCATAATCTTCCTGCATATCTCAAAATCAAACATCTGGATAAGATAGGCACTGCAAGCCCTCAGATCGGGGAAAGAAGTGAGCCAAGGTCACATGATATTTTAAGACTATCAGGATTCAGCCCTTGGCCACTCCTGGGTTTGAGAAGATACATGCTTTACTCACTAATTATCTCACTGGGGACCTGAGGTCTACAGTTTTCAGGACAAATTTTATTCTAACAAATGCATTCAAATGATGTGTGGGAAGGGCGTTGGTGAAGGAAGTAAAAATTCCAGACTATCTGGGGCACCTGGGTGGCTCAGTCAGTCAAGAGTCCAGCTTCGGCTCAGGTCATGATCTCACAGTTCACGGGTTCAAGCCCCGCGTCGGGCTCTGCGCTGACAGCTAGCTCAGAGCCTGGAGCCTGTTTCGGATTCTGTGTTTCCCTCTCTCTCTGACCCTCCCCTGCTCGTGCTGTCTCTCTCTCTCAAAAATTAATTAAAATAAAAACAGAAAACAAATTTTAAAAAAATTCCAGGATATCTGAGTTGTAGAGTAGATATTTTTATAAACCCAGTTGCTATAACCTCATAAAGAAGCACCACCGTAAGAATCCAAGTTGAAAGTCTGGGCAGTTGTAAATACTAATTCCTAAAATGTTAACAACCAGAAAGAAATCTTTCCCTTGTTACCACCTGATTCTTCACAAGGGAAAATTTATCAAATATTGACCTGATACTCCAGCACCTAATGGAGCCTGCTCCTCTCAAAAGAATATTTTATACAATCCGGGTCAAAATAAGATCTGCCTGCATAAAGTCAAGTTTCTTTTTATGGACAAGAAGTAGAGGCTCAACTACTCTAAAGTATTGAACCAGAAGCCTTCAATTTCCGGTGTCATGTGAACACTCGGAAAAAGCAATGGTCATAGCTTTGAGGTTGAAAATCACTATTCAAACAAGTGATTGATGCCTTCAGTCAACAGATGTTTCTTGAGCACATACTATATGCCAGCCATTGTTCCAGGTACTCTTGTGGAGCAAAAAAAAAAAAAAAATGTTGGTTGATTGGTTTGGTAACAACATCCCCTATCCTAGAACACCACAAAGGGGGCTACCAAGACAACCTAACTCCTTCCTTATGCAGTGTTAGTTTCCAAGCTTTGCTTACAATCAAAAGCACTTTAATAAGCACTTAGAAGTGGTGATAAAAAATGGCAGCGGTCACCTAGAACACTGGTCTTCTATTTCTGCAGTTAATTCTGTGAACAAGCAAAAATCCCAGATGTTATGCTTGGAATTTGATTTGCCAAACCTTCCCTGAAGCAGTTCCAGGAATGAAGTGTGAGACTTCAAAACTCCTCAAGTGGGTCTTCACATCGGTATCAGTTCCATCCCTCCTGGTGCTCAACTTGAGACCACCAACTCACCTCCACAGACCATGCCCACGCTGGGGTGGAAATTAGCCTTTGGAGGTCTTTTCCAACTGTGGTTGGAAATGAAAGAGGCCTAGCTTCTGACCAACCCCCCAGCCCTCCAATTCCCTCAGAGGTAGACTGACTTGTCTTGCTCGCCACATTTCTTTTTTTCCACCTTACTTTCATTTATCTTTATCAGTGGATGTCTGGAAAACCTAATGGCTGTTTTTTCCATCTTGAACAGGCTACTAGATATCAAAGAGGGAAGAGCTTTCTTCCTTTCTTTTTCCTGAATTTACAAAAATAATAATAATCATAACAATAAAATAAAAGCGCATATCGATAAGGGAAGTATAACTGGGTCTTTTGCCTTAACGAAATTTGCTTTCATTAAAACCAAATATGCAGTGTATGCTCCTTGATTACTTTGGTGTGTTGCATTCACCAGCATAAATAAACCTCCTGCTTTGGAGCTGCGATGCCCTGCTATTTTAAAGATGAAAAAATTTCAGCTTCTGGATGGCTGCTTTCATTTAACACAGCTTCAAATGAATTTATGAACTGTTCTATAATGTTTTCTGCATACACCAAATGGCAGACTTTAGGCAGAAACCCAATATATGTTTAGTTAGTATATAATAAACATAATATTTACATGGGCTCTGCACTGTGTTAAGATTCAAGAGCAGTTGCTCTATAAACTGTTACTGAATTCTCTAACATAGAGCCCTAACCAAGTAGTCCCTCAAGATTCTAGAAGAATTTTGGGGAAGAGACCCCCGCCTACTCCATGTACACACGCCTGTGTGTTTGTGGGCACATGCGTGGGGGCATGCCAACCTCTGTCTCCTTCATTTAAAAAAAAATCTCCTTAACCAAAGCCTTGACAGCAATCTCATTTTCTTTGGCGGCTAGAATGACAATGGAGTTTAAGATATTGTTTTTAACTTTAAAGGTATCTCTGTGGTTTTGAAGAATGTTTCAGGAGCTTAAAAAAATTTTTTTTAGTCCCAGTAGATAGAAAAAGGCAGTTCATTTCTTAAGCAATAAACAGAAAGCCGGGGGAGGGGTGCTGAATAAGCATGCTTATATGGAATTTTTCTTTGAAAAGCCCACTAGTTAGGCACTATAACACTCCAGTTGATATTTCTACAGTGCAAACACGATAGTGGAAATTAAGTTGCCCCAGCAAATTCAGTTTAGTGGAAATTTGTTATGAATAAAATGCTGCAGTTGGCTCTAGAACATTGAATTTATCCACCAAATAATATCTTAGAAATACCACTTCAGAAGAAATCAGCTCTAAATAATTGATAAATTTGGTTTGTTTAGAAACCTTTTGACCTCTGTAATAGAAAGTAAAAACACATTTCAGTTATTAAAGTCACATATATTCCCTCTGGTAAGGGCGAGCTTTTAATTTTAAGCTGGGCTCTGTAGGGGCCATTTGATAAAGCTTAGAGAAATTTTTCAACTGCTGCTGTTGGATTTGGGTCAACCTCCTTTGGGAAAAAGGAAGAAGATAAATTTGTAGCTTTTCATAACACACAAGAAAACTTCAGAGATTTTCAACATTAAGACCTATTGGAAGTGAAAGATCATTTTTTTCGGCAGCCCCTTCTGACTGCGTCCCATCGCCAAACTCGCTCTTTTTTTTCCTTTGGAAAGGAAGTTTAAATGTTTGTGCTGTTAAAATAAAGGAAAAGAGGATCAGCATTTCCTATTAATGTAAGACATTCCTTTTTAGATAAGCGCTGTGGCTCTTATCGGCCATATTTAGAGCAATTATGTTTTGTAGAGAAAATAGTAAGAGTTTTGTTTTGTTTTGTTTTGTTTTAGATAGCAGAGGAGAGGGGCAGAAAAAGAGAGAGAGAGAGAAAGAGAATTTTAAGTAGTGTCCACACTCAGCATGGAGCCTGAAGCGTGGCTCAATCCCACAACCCTGGGATCATGACCTGAGCCAAAATCAAGAGTTGGATACCCAACTGACTGAGCCACCTGGGTGGCCCATGAGAAGCTATTTTAAAATGATTTCTAACCGAAGCATTTTTTCTTCAAATACACTTATTAAACAAATAATTTTATTGGCTACTTCTCTTTTGTGATCCAGCATACCTTAGTGAATGCTCTCTGACTTGGCTTTTTGTGTTGAAAAAATGTGCAAGTAATGTAAAGAATTTACATTTTATGACATTATTATCAATATCATTAATACATATTTAAAAGCCCAACCCTCCTCTATAATGAATAAAGGAAAGTAAAAAATTCATCTCTATTAATGTAGGATGTCCTCAAATTACATAGCTCAAGTAAGTGGATCTTTATGAGTTCTTTACAAATACTACATTTTAAGTAGGCACATTGAAATTGTTTCTCCAATCCAAGCACAGCCTAAATGACGTTTGGACATTATTTTATTACACTGTGGGCTTGTGAAGGCAAAGGATTATATCTGATCTTTATTAGGTCCTTTAGGAACCAAATTTGTCCTTTTATGCCCCATATATGATTGAAAGCCTGGAAAATCTTAAGCTGACTCCAACATCAGAAGCAAGTCATGGTGCTTTAGAAGTCCCTCCCTAGTCACCCACCACCTGCTGGGAAAAATAAAAGATTCTGTTTCTGTTTTCCAGAGCTCTCCTACTGGAGACCTTACATCCCAGATTTCTTTATTTCTTCAAGTTCTGTCCCCTCAGACTCTATGCTTTCCCTCTGCCTCCCCTCAATTACCTCACAGGTCAGCACCCACTCTTTCAGGCAATTTATTTCATTCCACATGTACCAGGCACTGTGCCAGTCAGGGTGGCTGGATTCTCCAAGTGTCTGTGTAAAGATTCTGATGGGCACCCCCAAAAGATAGAAAGAGGTTTCTTATCTTGATGTGGTGAAATGCACTGGCCTTTGAAAAAGAGCTCATCCCTCAACTTGACTTGGAAGCCACCTGACTAAAAGAATACTGGAAATCAATATGGAATGACTCAAGGAAAAAATATACATACATAACAGGTAACTTTCAGGACACCTTGGTAAGGGTCCAACTTCGGCTCAGATCATGATCTCACAGTTTTTGAGATCAAGCCCCGTGTTGGGCTCTGTGCTGACAGCTCAGAGCCTAGAGCCTGTTTCAAATTCTGTGTCTCCATCTCTCTTTCTCTGCCCCTTCCCATTTCACACTCTGTCTGTCTGTCTGTCTGTCTGTCTGTCTCTCTCTCTCTCTCTCTCAAAAATAAATAAACATTAAAAATAAAGTTTTTTAAAGTAACTTTCTCAGTTCTCAAGTGTAGAAAGAGGTGGGAGGTTTGAAAGGAGGGAAGAGAAAAAGCTGAAGAAATTAGGGTGAGTTCATATCTCAAGGTAAGTTTGAGGAAAAAGAGTCCAGCAAGTACCAATGGCACCCTCCACAAAAAGAGCTTCATTTCCCTGGATTTAAAAAAGCTACTCCAAGAAGCTCTGAACCAGTAAGACCTTAAGATCAGCACCTTCAAGGGAACAGACACCCTGCCCATCAGCTCCTTCCTCCCTGCACATGATGACTTAATGGCTGCTTGATTGCATCCCATTCTCCCAAAAAGAAAAGAATTGTGCTTTGTCTTTCTCATCTGGGGTGTATGCTTCCTCAGCATGTATTTAGACCTATATCTTTAGGAACCAGTTAGCTAAAACTAAATGATGATAAAGGGCCAGTGCCCACACAGATTGGGATGGTGATTATCAAAACAAAAACAAAAACAAAACAAATAAAAAAACTACAAAGACGGAAAATAAATGTTGGTGAGGATGTGGAGAAATCAGCACCCTTGTGCAATGTAAAGGAGTGCAGCCACTGTGGAAAACACTATGGTGTCTCCTCAAAAAAATTAAACAGATTTACCATAAAATCCAGTCATTTCACTTCTGGGTCTATGCCCCAAATAATTGAAAGCAAAGTCTCAAACAGATGTTTGCACACTCATGTTCATATTAACATTATGGACAAGATCCAAAAGGTAAAAACAACCCAACTTTCTGTCAACAGATGAATGGGAAAACAACGTGTGGTATACACATACAGTGGAATATTATTCAGCTGTAAAAAGGAAAAACACTGACACATTGCTGCAACATGAGTGAACTTTGAAGACATCCTGACATTAAGACATGATGTTAAGGGAAATAAATAAAATTCAAAAGGACAAATAGTGTATGATTCTATTTATATGAGGTACCTAGAGTGGTCAAATTCACCAGGTGCTGAGGTGAAGGGCTTGGGGAGTTCATGTTTAATAGGGATGGAGTTTAAGTTTGGGAAGATGAACTGGTTCTAAACATGGATGGTGGTGATGGTTGTACAACACTGTGCACTGTACACTTAAAATGGTGGGGCACCCAAGTGGCTCCATCAGTTAAATGTTTGAATCTTGATACCAGCTCAGGCCATGATCTCATAGTTTGTAAGATCAAGCCCTGCATCAGGCTCTGCACTGACAACGCACAGCCTGCTTAGAATTCTCTCTCTCCCTCTCTCTCTGCAATACCCCTGTGCTCTTTGATGCTCTCTCTCTCTCTCAAAATAAACAAACATTTTAAAAAATATTTATCTATTTTGGGGAGAACACAAGCAGAGGAGAGGCAGAGAGAGGGGGACAGAAGAGCTGAAGCAAGCTTTGTTCTGACAGGCTGACAGCACCTAGTCCGATGTAGGGCTCGAACTCATGAACTGAGAGATCATGACCTGAGCCAAAGTCCAACACTCGACTAACTGAGCCACCCAGGTAATAAATAAACATTTTTTAAATGCTTAAAATGGTAAATTTTGCTACGTATGTTTTATCTTGGTGAAAAAAAAAAAACAATGGACCCATCACTTACTGAAATCTCATGATAAAAGTCAAGAAATTAAATGTGAGCAGATCTTTCTTCTTAAGACAATAAACAAAAAAGCATGCCTGGGGCACCGGGATGGCTCAGTCAGTTAAGCAGCCAACTCTTGGTTTCACCTCAGGTAACGATTTCACAGTTAGTGAGTTCAAGTCCCGTATCAGGCAGCTGAAGCCTGCTTGGGATTCTCTCTCCCTCTCTGTCTGCCCCTCCCAGGCAGACTCTCTCCTTCTCTCTATCTCTCTCTCTCAAAATAAATAAACTTTTAAAAATGCCCCAAATAAGAAGCCCTATTTAATATTTTTGCTGCTTACTTTTTTGTTTTATATTCTCTTTTCTGTTCTATCTGTCATGTTGCCTTGTCTAGACCCAGCCAGGCACAAGGGCTCTGGTCTTCTTGACTCCAAAGACATCTCTACAAGTCCACAGAGTTGGGTTCTAATAAGTCCTCCATACTTATCAAAAATTGGGACATATTTTTCTGTTCTCAATTTACTAAAAACTCTTATTATGCATGAAGAGTTTCTTCTATTAAACTGGTGAATCAAATGTATTTGTTTCTCTTCTAGGATGTCAGTGTTCTTTGGTTTCACATGATTTTGTTTTTGATTACAAATATTTTTAGGATATTCACGTGGCCTGGTTTTCTTACGCTTAGAACGAGCTATAGGTTTAGTCATAGGGAAGTTCTTGCAGTTAATGTCAACAGGTTGAATGTACTCATTTTTCTCTGGTGTCCTAGAATTTTCGATAAGCCCTAAGTGTTTGTCACCAATATACTTCCTCTTTCTTTTTCCCTTCATTCCTGTATCTATGTCCAGTAGAGCAAGCCTAACATAACCAAAGTTTCCTTAGTATTAATTCACAAATGATTTAAAGTTTTCTTACCCAGGGCCAGATCAAACCTTCTGGAAAAGAGGGAACTGGCCCTTATGACTCAATGTGTTTGCTTTTGAAAGCGTTTCAAAGTGAAATGTTATCACCAGTTCATTCATATGTTTCAATAATGTTCAACCAACATCACTTCTGGCTATTTTTCATGGTGTCAATTTGAATTAAAATTAAAATATTCTTTATGTGATCAGAAAATAATTTCATAATTGAGCCCATACTACTATTAACAGTGAAATCCATTGTCATTCAAACGTTTGCTACATAAGTAATTTAGAGGGGTTTTTTTTTTTTGTACCTTATATAGGTAATTCTGGCAAAGATCAGATTAAAGGTACTATTTGAGAAAAATCGTCATAGCTCTCCTAAACAAGTCAGCCTTTGATGAGCACCCTGGTGCCCAGTTACCTGCTTGAAATTTGTTGCCTGATCATTTGACCCTGAGTCCTGCTTTTATTACATCAATCACTCACTCAACAACTCCTTTTACCTCAAAAGATTTTTTCTGTGTTCACAAACTCCTGGTTGTGAAACATGAGTTTAGTGTGGAGAGCTTCCGTGATAGGGCACTTTGTTTAGTGCGAAGAGAGGTTGCATTTTTCATGTTTCTCTATGCTCACATCTTTATGTTTTATATAAAAAAAAAAAAGCTAGAACAAAATAGAATGAGTTCTTTACTTTCAAAAATATAATAAAGAGCATGGATCAGTATAAAATATTTTATTTGACCCCTTTGAGATGACACACATCATATTTGTGTGCTATTTCTATTCTGCTGTAGCCTGCAGAGTATGCAGGAAAGGTATCCCATTCCTCTTCAAACCCACATAGATGCATATCAATAAAGCCTACATTCGTGGCTTGTTGGATTTATCGATTCATAGACAATCTTCATTACTGCACGTGTGGACCACCTCTTTCTACCAATGTCTAATGTAACCTCCTATTAGGTGTTTTATTTGAAATGGTTATCACTTCTTCCACATACACACCCCAAACAACCTATGTCTTCCATAAACAGATCAGAAAGGCCATTAGTGCCAAGGGTACCACCATGGGCTCAGTCACCCCATGTGGTGGTGTCATCTTGGATTTATTTATTACCGTCAATATCAGTCCAATGACATTATGCTGTCATCAGTTCTGTACTCACTGCTTAGTAACTGCAGGCTCTTTTCTCTCTGACCTTTCTAAAACCATCCCTTTCTCTTCACTCCCCACCCCAGACATTCTGGTTCCAGTTTAGGTTCTCATCACCTCTCCCCCGGTTAACTGCAGGTGATCCTGCAGTGCCTCTTCTGTCTCCTCCACCACCCCCCAACACACACACCAGTAGACATCAACCCCACCGATATCTAAGCAATATCTTGAAAGGCTCTCTTTCATTACGTCATGCTACCACACAGAAGCACTCACTGAGTGACATTATCCCACCTTGAATATGAGCTCTTTTACTCAGTTATTGGACATTTATTAAATGTCGGACGTATCTGTCAAGACTCTTTACAACCTGGCTTTCATCTTTCCAACCTGCTTACCATCACTACCCAGCAGATAACACGGGCTCTTTCTAATGGTCTCCATCCTAATACACACTCCAGACCTGGCTAGCTTCTCTCCTGCCTCCACACCATCACTCATGTTCTTTCTTCACCTCTAATCCTCTCTATTCTTTCCTCCTTCAAATAAAATGTTTTCTATCTTGGAAAGCTTTCCTAATAAATCTGGACTTTATTGATGTCACATTCCCCTGGAAAACATCTAGTCAGCTCAATCGAATTTCATATTTATTCTTTGTCATTGAGTACAATCTCTTGCCAACCATTTGAAAGGCTCATTCAGATAAGTCAGTCTTAACAGTCTTCTGTAATGCCTTTGGGGGTGCTCCAAGCACTTTGCATGTAGAGAAAATATGTTGGTTAATTATTTAGCTCCCTCCCACTTGTCCTACTGTGTGTACTAGGAAACTGCTCAAAACTACAGGTCCTTTAGGTACTCCAAGAAAAACGGGGGACCAAATAATATTAAAAATTATTAAATAAGAACTGAGTGTCTTCAGGAGACAGAATGCAGCTGGGAAGGTCCTACAGAAAGTCATTTGGCAAAAGTCAAGCCAAGTTTCTAGGTGGTCTGACACCCTCCCAAGATAAGGCACCCTCTGGTAGGCAACTATGTCTGGTATGAAAAGACATTTTGGAGCTGCTGACCTAGGGTTCTTCTGATTCTTTGCCTACTCAAGATTGAAAATATCCATTCATGTTTGAATCAGTAGGGTGGGTAGGATTGTCTACAACTTCCCCACAAGGGAGACCTTGGCCCCCGCTTCCTGAACGATTTGCATGTGCAGACCCTGTCAATGTGTTTCTGGAGAGTCTGGTGAAAAATGCGGGAATGACGATCAGAAATTGCATTTCCTGCTTGGCTTATATGAGGGGAGACTTGAAGGGTGGGAGTTGCCTTCCCCCTTGGCCATGAGACAATTGTATCAGAGTGTTCTGTTTTGTTCTGGCTGGATAGTGTCTACTTATCAAAAGCAGGAAATTGCATTTTAACTTGGATCTGTGGGATCCTGCCAGGGAGGGGTTGATCTGGTTAGAAGGGCGAAAGTAGGAGGAGGGCCAGGGCAGAGAACAGTCAGTACCAGACCTTCTCGGGGCCTGCGGCCATTAGGAGCTTGGCAGGAACAGAAGCTGCATGAAAACAAAACGAAAGAAAACAAAAGACATGGGTTGAAGATGTGAGCAAGCATGTCCTCTCCAGATGTGAGGAGACCGAGGAGCTATTTTTCTGATGTGGACGGAAGCATGGCTCCCACTATAGGGTTGGTGCATCCTTACCAGCTATGTAAAATGAGCGCTGATTCATTTAGAGCCCTGAAGAGGAAAGAAGCCGCAAAGTTGTCTAATGCCAGATTACAGGCATCACTGATATTGAGATAGGAATATCTACAAGCCATGAAAGAGTGTAGGGGGGAAATGAACGGAAGGCAGATTTTGTGAGCAGTCTTTTGTTTGATAATGAATGTGGTAAGAGATGGAGGGAAGAATTTTAGCTAATGAAAACACAATGAGAGCTGTTCGGGACTCTTAATATACAGGAATATGAAAGTGAAAATCACATTTACTCACTCTTCTATAAACAAAAGCAAATAAATACTAATTGGACATTCAGCAATTAAAATTTAAATAGAATGCATAGAACTAGTTGATTCTTACTTTTTAAGTAGGTGTTTGGAAAGCATGGGATTCATCTATTTTCCAAATGAAAGGGGTGTATGTGTGTGTGTGTGTGTGTGTGTGTGTGCGCGCGCGCGAGTGCATGTATTGCAAAAACAGAAAAAAAACAAAGACAGACTTAAGATACTCAACTAAATATATATGTGTGTATCTATGCATACTCACGCACATGTATATAAATATAAAACCTAGGGGATCTGTTAAGACAACAAAACACCATATTACTAAAACCATAGCTAGAATGTAAGCTGGAAGAATGTATTAATTTGTCATCTCAGACTTTTCTTTCTTTCATATTCCTGGAACTCCGGCCACAGTATAATTATCATTTTGACATTACTTATGAGCGCAAATGATAAATTAAAAACACAAAAACACGATTATATTTTCCTAAATCTTGGCTGCTTTTTTTTATCTGCTGGGCTTATTATAATAGTGTGTCAATAAGGAACCGGCTGGAGTGAGGTTCATTGTTGCTGTAGTTCTTTAGTTCAGTGTAACTGACATTCCATCTTCCGTAATACTGTTAAAGAACTGCAAATCGGAAAATAAACCAACTCAACTAGGATTTATCTTCATTCGCAAATGTTCTCTGAGACCGCTGTACGCCAACCTGAACCAGATATCTACTTGGTGGATTTTCCATAGTAGATTTCATATAAAACGCTACAAGCAGAGGGTATTTTGAAAGTAGACTCAAAACAGAGAAAGAACTTCCTCAGATTGAAAGTTGTTCCTAGTGTCAGTTTTTAAAGTGTTAATGTTTGTAAATCTGTGTAATTAAAATGTTAAAGGCCTGGCCCCCATTTTGTATTATAATACAAGAAAGGCTGAGATTAAGTTCTTTTACAGTGTTTGTTTCTTTGTGCAACATTGTGCCTTCGTTTTATTTTTTTATTTACTTCCATCCCCAACAGCTCTGGTTAAAACATAGTTAATGTACCAACTGCAATTAGCCAACTGTCAAAGTCTCAACTCCCAACCGTTGATAAGCTTCATTTAACTCATTTGAGAAGTGGAAGTTTGAAATTTTTTTTTCCAGGAAGGTAGCTTGTTTCCTTATTTCCTGTCAAGAGAGCCAAGTCCTGTGACCTATGGCTAAAAGGGCTCTTTGTAATTAAGACAGGGAGTCTCCAAGTGAACAGTTCTCACAGTAGGAGGGAAAAAAATTCAAGAGAGAGACAGAGACAGAGACGGAGAAGGAAGCATGGCACCGCTTAACCAAGTAATGGGAGCCCAGCCAATGTCTGGTCCCCTCGGTCGGCCGCGGAGCCCCGCGCGCGGTCCAGCCACCTTCATCTCCGCTCTCATTGGTTCTGGGTCCATTTCATGGAGCGCCGAGTCTATTAAGACCTTGGCCAGTGGGCCTATCGTGGGGATACTCCCTCCCCGGGGCTTGTGCATAGACAACCAGAAACTGATCAACCGTGTTATATCAATAACACTCTCTCACCAGGTTGTGTAAATTGATCTTTTACAATTTCTCTCGGTGACAGTCTCTGTAACCAACAAGATAAATCATTCCTCCTGTGGCTTTTTTATTGATTGCTGGGACCTGTATAAAAATTACACCGCTCAAGCTGTGAAGTGAACATCCTCATAAAAGAAGACTTTTTATTTACAATCAAAATATGTTTGGGTCCAGATCAAGTGCAGATTTACTAGCTCAGAACTACAAGAACAGGGAAATTTAACAGACTCAGAGAAAACTAGAAATTCAAAAGAAACACCCCACCACCACTCAAAAGCAACTATCAGAAACTGCAAGAATACACACCACGGGTCTCAAATTAAGACCACTATTTTTTTTTTAAAGAAAAACTTTACACATTTGATTTTAAGCTTAACAGTGAACAGAAAGCCATCTGCTAAAAAAAAAAAAAAAAGAAAAGAAAAACTGTCACAACCAAGTTAATCTTCGCAATGAATTTTATAAACTACCCAAATTGCCTTGTGATAACACCCCCACCAAGTTTTTGTTATAACAAAGAGCCTCAAGCCCTTTTCGTCTGGTCAAAAAAGCTCCGGTAGTTTAGACAAAATCCTAGAACAAGATGCACTTCAGAGATGGGACTTCGTCTTAAAAAAAAAAAAAAAAAGTTTCACTCCCATGATTTTGCAATCAGGCAAAAATCTGTAGTTCTACCACAAGAGTAATTTAAAATTCTGGAGGACTTGAGAATTTTTAAATGTAGTTGAAATACAACAATCGGTATCTTTAAATACATATTTTATACAAATAGCATCTTGGAATGTAAACTTTCTTTTCAATTCTGTGTTCTACTAAAGACATAAACAGAGTTGCAGTTGGAAGGCCCGTTGCGAAGGAGAGTTTTGAAGAGAAATACTCTGTGCCCAGAGTTTACAGTCCGGTTATCAATCACCTGCTAAGAAACGCAATGACTTCCTGAGGCAGAGTGGAGGCTCTGAGCGCCAGGATCCACGTTTTGGAAACGTGCAAAAAAGAAACGTGAAACATCTCTGCATCCTCTCATAAGATGAGTTAATGATGTTTATAAACTAAAAGAGAATTACCCTAAGTTATGGCCGCCTGAACTAGCTTTTCGTGCATGCCCTGTGACGCGGGTATTGTGTTTCAACTCAAATAGCATTTCACAGACCTAAGAATCTGTGCATAGCCTTTTGTATACATCTAAGAGGGGAGGACAGAGATGGTTCTTTTTGTCCCTTCCCCTTGAGCCTTTGCCCGGTTTCTCTGAAGCTGGGCTCTTTATTTGCAGTTTTAGAGAAGGCCTTTTCAATGCAACGGGCCAAAGAGGAGGAGGGGGGGGGGGCAGGGAGGGAAGGGTATTGTGGGCTCCTTCCTCACTTTCCAGGCCAGGAGGAAAAGTGAGAGTGTGACAGTGTGGAGTTGAGGCTCCCTCACCTCTCTGGGGGACTCTTTCCCTGGGAAAGAGCAGCAGCGGCACACACATTCCGGACAACAACACAGCAGAGGGAGGAACAAGGGGCGCTCCAGACGCGGGGTTAGCGTGGGGTTTGCTGCCACCAGCGGATGTCAATCCTCATAAAAGAAGCATTTGCAGGAAGGCCCCTGGCCCCGGGCGCAGCCCCGCTTCTGCCCTCCTCCCCGGGGCCCCGGCAGGCAGGGCTCCGCCTCCGGTCACGTCTGGGCAGTCCTCGCCCTGCGCACGATGGCCCGCCGGGCCCAGGCCCACCGACTGTCTTTTGGATCTTTGTGACCCTTGATTTAGATCTTTGGAAGGCTCTGTCGCGGCTCCCCAGCACACTTCCTATGGGCGTTTGACCGCCCCCACTAGAAAAAAATTAAAAAATAAATAAAATAAAATAACCCCCTCCCCCACCGTAGAAGCCCCAGCAGCCGGCGGGGCCTGGGGTCGGGGATCTGGGGTCCCTGCCCCTGCGTGAATGCCAGGTGCCAGAGCCTGCTCCCAGGCACATCCTCCCCACTTCTCGCCTGCGAAAGTGACGCGTCTGTGGCCGCACATTGTCGCCGATTGTGGGAAAGGGCCGCCAGCCCTCCCGCCGCTGCCGGCCGCCTAAGAGGGGACAGGCGGGCCCCCGGAGCCGGCGGTGGGTCAGGCTCGGAGCCCGAGCCCCGGCCAGCGCCGTAAACCGCTGGGCAAAGCGGAGCCCTCGGGGGTCCCCAGAGGGAAGCGCGGCCGCCAGCAGCGCGGGGACACGAGTCCGGGAGCCGCGGGAGCCAGCGCCGTCTCCTCCAGGTCACCTTGGTGGGACTCAGAGTAGCAGAGGTCAGATGACAAGGACAATAGCAGGGTCCAAGGGTGAGCCCGGCGGGGGACGCTGCGAGGTAGAGCAGGATGAATTGGGCGGGAGCTGAAGGGGGGGTGGGCAAGGGCCCCAGAGTCTGGGGGTCGCGGGGCCAGCTGGGCCCAGGAAGCCCCCTTGTCCCCCACCCCGTCCCAGAGAAAGGAACGGCCCAGACTGAAGAAGAGATTCCCGCGGCTCACAAAGGGTTTTCTTTTATCCTTTTTGGCGTTTTCTTTCTTTTTGAAAGATATTTTAGCACAGATCTTATCAGATAAGGACAAGAAAAGAAAATCACTAGATGTGGACTATTTTTTTTTCACGGAAGACATACATATAATGCAAAGTGCCTTTTTCAGTGTTTTTTTTTATCCAAAGTTTTCTAAGAAAAATAATAACTTTTGTTCAATCGCAGAGAAATAAATGACATAAGGTTGCTCTTTCTGGTTTTTATTTAGCATCATTATGGGGTTTTTTTTTAATCTCTTCAAGGAACAGATAGAGAAAAAGCGGAGGGAGAGGAAGCTTATATTAGGATTAAGTGAGCTTTTAACTTGAAAAAAATAAATTAAAAAAAATGTTTGCCAAACTAAAATCAACAAGTGTGGCCAGATATCTGGTTTTAATAGGTTGATTCAGGAGTTTCGGTCTTTTGCGGGCTTTGGGCTGCCAAAATCCTCCGCCAATCATGACGTCCACAAACTCAAAAATTTCAATTAAACCAACCCAAGATGGCCAGACCTTTACCTCTGAAGTTGTGTTTGCACGCGTTGTGGTTCTCGAGGTTTCCCTCTTTTTTCTTAATTCTTTTTGAAGACAAGACTATGACCCTGTCGACGACAAAGGGTCAGTTGAGTACTGGGCAGGCAATGACCCTGTAGGTTTACTGTCCTGAGTGAGAAGGGACTCAGCCCAGCACTTCATGTCCCTCCCTTCCTGCCCAGCCCCCGTCTTCCTTCTTTAAAGGTCTAACTCACATCTCATAAGGGGTTGCTAAGGCCCAGGCTATGCTGCTAAAAACAAACAAACAAACAAACAAACAAATAAATAAATAAATGAGCTTGCACAGATTGCTCTCCTGGGTCTCCCTTGAGCCGGGGCCCATCAGTTTCCGCTGCCCCAGGGCAGGGTGAGGTAGACGCAGTGACAGAGCCTCCCTGCACACAGCGGCAGGCACCCCTCTCAGAGATTCGAAATGGCAGAGGAGAAGCAGGATGGTTATCTTATTCCCCAGCCCCGTCTCCACCCCCGACCCAGCACCCCAGAATCCAGAAAGCCCACTGGGACAGCCTCTCTCAGGCTTCCTGCCTTGCTGAGTGGAGAGGGAGCGTGGCCACACCAACCTGGAGATGGTGGGTAGAATGGCAGAGAGGAAGAGAGAAGGTAGTTACGCTTTTGTATAGAACCCACCTTTTGTTTGATGGACTGATATTCCGCTTTATTATTCTCTGAAACCTAAAACCTAAAGTTGTCTAAAAGGGGCTGAGTTTTTCTTCTTACCTAATTTTTCCTGGTATCCGAAGAGCACTGTGGAATAAGGAGAAAGAAAACGTAGGGCCCAGTAGCCTCTCCAGGAAGCACTGTGACCTGTCATTCTTCATACGGAACCACAGAATTAGATAAGTACATATTTAAGTGTTATTCTTAAAAGTTCGAAAAAGAAAACTTACTTGTAAGGTAAATCGGATTGGGTTTCCCTCTTAATCTGATTACCTTGGATTACATGGCTTGCTTCCTGAAGGTGGCTAATAATTGATAACTCTTGGGGCAGAGATACTAAAAAAACCATTTGGAGGCAAAACCCAAAGTGTATGTTCTAAATTAGAGGCCTAAATTACGTTGGACAACAATTTTGTTTACATTCTTCAGGAGTTTTCCAAAGATTCCCTTTAAAAATCATGTTTTCTCATAGTTTACCTAGAAAGAGAAGCCAAAAGCATTATCTTTCCAACTGTGAAAAAACTAGTCACAAACTGTATTCCAAATAAGACCCACAAAAATTTTCTTTGAATAGAAAGGGGGCTTTGGGGGAGCGGGAGATGGTCATTTCTAAGTTACAGCCCAGGTTTTCTTTACAAATACAGTACTGATTTTTAGAAGCACACCAAAGTGAGGAATTCCCTGAATATTCCTAGAACTTTGCATTGAAAACAATACTAAGTCTACACTTCAGCAGGACATTGAAAAGGATTCTATTCCCTGAGACATGAAGCTGAAAAATCTTTGTCCACTAACAGCGTATTGTTTTGAAAGTTTAATAAATGTTGCTGTTACCTGGAGTGGTAAAAAAATAAATAAATAAAAAGGTTGAATGAAATAAAAAACTGGAGGGGATATGTTGAAATTAATACCCCTACAGACCTTCCATTGTACATTGTTTATCACTCTAGACAATTAAAAAGACCTTTGAGGTGTGCCTGAGTGGCTCAGTCAGTTTAGCGTCCAGCTTTGGCTCTGGTCATGATCTCCCAGTTCATGGGTTCGAGCCCCGCGTCAGGCTCTGTGCTGACAGCTCAGAGCCTGGAGTCTTCGGATTCTGTGTCTCCCTCTCTTTCTGTCCCTCTCTCGCTCACACTGTCTCTCTCTCTCTCTCTCTCTCTCTCTCTATCTCTCTCTCTCTCTCAAAAATAAATAAAACATTAAAAAAATTAAATAAGTAAATAAAAGACCTTTGAAATCACATTTATTTATTATACTATTAATATCTCTTCTTCACCTCTTCTTATTGAAACATATGTGAGTATAGGAAAGCACATGGTCATCTTTTCTACTTTACTGCATTTCCCAGCCCCTAAGGGAAAAACCTTGATACACTTCTGGATACTTCAGTGATCCCTATTCAGTTGTTCGTGGAAAAAGCTTGAATGATTTCTCCATTTCCCACCTACCTCCAGGTTCCTGAAATCATACATGTAAACAGAGAAAGAACAAGTGGAATAAGAGACATTATTATTCCAACCTTGTTTTATAAGCATGTCACGTGTTTGTAAAGAATTGTTCATCTAGTGAAGGAATTAAAAAACGTGACATGTGGAAGAAAGGAAACACAGCCAAGAGGCCCTGTTTTTGAGTGTTCCAAACAACAGACAACCTCTAAGGATCCTTGCCTGCAATCCTGCTTCTTCCATCAATTCACTGTATGCCTTTGGGTAAGTCACTTAACCTTTCTGGGTCTCAGTTTCCCTCTGGGCAAAATGGTGGGTATGATAATAACCCTCTTACCAGTATTTTGCAAAGAACAATGATTACAAATGAATGCAAATCATCCTGTGTGTGTTAAGAATGACATACAAGTGCTAAGAAATAGCATGAGCTTGTAGTTCACAGCACACTTTCCAGGGAACAACAAGCTGGTATTGCAAACACAGAATGATAACAGGGACCACAGAGCAGATTATAACCAGGAGAATCCTTTAGGAAGAATACATGATGAGTCACTGGACCAAAATGAGAAAATGGGAAAGGAGAATCAACTCTCACTTTTTAATCTAAATTTTGAAAAACGTGATTTGGATATTAACAAGCCGTAAGAAGCACTTAGTACAGTTCAACCACAATTATAGAAATATTAGATATTACACAACTTAGATACACAACTTAGAGAGGGGATCTATTTATTTGTACACATCACAGAGGTTGACTATAACACACATCTTGTTCTGTCATCAAGGAGGCTTTTACAGGTAGCTTTTTAAGAGGACAGCGGATATGAAATGATTAAGTGTTCAGTAATGCTTTATTTACTTTGCTTCTGAAGAACAACATTTACCAGATTTAAAGGCAATTCTATTTTAAAAAGCGTTGAAATATAAAAAGAAATTAACAAGCACTCAAAGTCATACTTTTCTATTTTTATAAAATCTCAGAATTGGAGAAAATATCAAGTAAGGAACAAAGGGAAATTTTATGGTAACAAAAGGTTAACAGCATGCATCCAGACAGAATTATTACAAATCAATTAAAAAAATGAACAATTCAGGAAAAAAGGAGAATTGATATGAACAAACAAATAGCAAAATAATAACTACAATTGTCCAACTCACAGAGGACGATTTAACCACAATAAGAAATTAAAATTAGAGGTGCCTGGGGGGCTCCATTGGTTAAGCAGCCAATATCGGCTCAGATCTTGATCTCGCGGTTTGTGGTTCGAGCCCCGTTTCGGGCTCTGTGCTGACAGCTCAGAGCCTGGAGCCTGTTTCGGATTCTGTCTCCTTCTCTCTCTGCCCCTCCCTTGCTCACGCTCTGTCTCTCTGTCTCTCAAAAATAAATAAACGATTAAAAAAAAGAAATTAAAGTTAAAATTCTCTGTGCCATACTTAAGGCAGTAGAAAATCCACTAATACTTCCTGAAATGACCACAAGTAATTTTTAAACACTATAAGAAGTGCTGTGCACTCTATCCCAGCCACTTCACTTCTAGAAGTTTGTGCTAAAAAAATCATGATTGTACCCTAAGTCTTAACATTAAGGATAGTGATGACAGCATTACTGGTTATAGTGTATAATTGCAAATAACTCTAAATATGCAACAGCGGGACAGCCGGTTCAATAAACTGTGGTCTGTGCATACAGTGCGTTTTAACTATGAGGAAAGATAGCACAGGGGCTACGAATGCAAACCAAGTAGAAGGATATCTAGATAGGAAAAGAGGTGAGAAACAAGAGTAGGATTCTATCACAAGGAAAGAAGGAAAAAGTATTGGTGGGATGGGCTAGTTACTGTTGCAATATTACAAATACTTCAGGGTTTAAGTGGTTTATGACAACACTTGGATTCCAGATTCACCTTGGGGCAAGCACTAGCTCTCCTCCACATGTCCTCAGTGCCTGGTTCAGATAGAAGCAGCCACCCTGTGAAACGTGGCCAGTCACCGTGGCCACAGGAAAGAGTTCCACTACAGTGGCCACTAACCACATGCAGCTTTGGGAACATGAAATGGCCTGTGTGAACTGAGATAGTTCTAAGTCTAAAATATGTAGCTAACTTCAAAGACTTTGTAGAAATAATAAAAGAATGTAAAATATCTCAATAAGTTCATGTTGAGTACATGCGGAATCTATTTTGAATATCCTCAGTTAAAGAAACTAGCCTCTGAAAACTCACTTCACCTGTTCCTCTTACTTTTTAAATGCAGCTTCAGGAACATTTAAAATCATATATGTGACTTCCATGTGTGTGACCCACAGAGTTCTAGAGGGTCTTGAACCAGAAACCTATGCTGCACCTCATTGGCTAGAATCAGTCACATGACCCGACACAATAACAAGAAGGTCAGAGAATGCAATACTACAATGCATCCAGAAGGGGACAAACTGGAAATATTTAGTGAGTAGTCCTAATAAGTGCCGTAGAAAGGGAGGAGAGAGAGAGAGAGAGAAATCACAAGTTCTGAAGAGTACATTTGATAACATCTGCGTTAACTGCCGGCTACTTGCTAGGAGAAAATTTACTTGGAAGCCCTTGGAAGTACCTCCAACATCTACTCACTCAGCCTCTAAGGCAATGAAAAAAGTTATGAGAATAGTCCTATTAACAGGTGACGGGGGAGGGGGCTCGGGAATACTACATATATTAAGACATTATAGGCAGAGGAGAAAAAAAAAAGACTGGCAACAATTTGAAGGGGGGAAAAGTCAGAACACACACAAGCAGACATTTGCAGAGATGACATTTGGATTTGCTAGTGAGCTGCTGTTGATTGTACAATTTATGTAGTGTGGCCCGAGATGAGAAGCAACAAGGATTGGCTCATTCCTGGATACCAGTCTTTTAAGAAAAGCTAAGGGGTCGGCAAATGTATGTTTGTGTGCTGATAAGTTCGTATTTTTCGGAGACACCTTGAGCTCCATATTTTAAAAGCGTTGTCATCTACTTGGCTTCGTAATGAAATCCCATGTGGTTTCAAATTCATTCTCTTTGCTTATTTTTACTGCCAAGTCATCTTCAAGAAAATAATGATATTCGGGGTACCTGGGTCGCTCAGTCGGTTAAGCCCCGACTTTGGCTTAGGTTGTGATCTCCCAGTTGGTGAATTGGAGCCCCCCTCAGACTCTGTGCTGACAGCTCAGAGCCTGCTTCGGATTCTGTGTCTCCCTCTCTCTGCCTATCACCCCCACTCCATTCTGTCTCTCAAAAAAGAAACAAACATTTAAAAAAATTTTAAAGAAACTACTGATATTCAAAATTACTTGTCACACACACTCTTTGCTCGGGACTCAAAGCAATTTGCAGTCATACTGATTTCGGCTACAGGAAGGCAAGATAACATACTGTGTGTTCTAGAGATAGCCTGCATGGGTTCAAATGTATAGCTGTACAAGCTCTGAGAGGTCACACAACTGCTCTCTTCTTCCATTAACCCACCTGTAAAATGGGGATAATGTCTGTATTTATTTCATAGGGTTATGAGTAAAAATCCAAATGTGTAAAGAAGTGACCACCCAGCTAGAATCTGCTACTCAATTTCAGTTTTCAAATTTACCAGAAAGACGAAAATCAGCTGAGCTGTACTCCAATCTGCAGCTGATATTTGGAGAAGCATTAGCAGAATTCCCTTCGTCTTTGCTCAGCCCCTCCCTTAAAAGATCTCCAATTTGGAAACGCAATTTTTCCCCCTTACATCTGCACAAGCCACTGACTTGTCAAGAGAAAAATACAAAGACTTTCCCATTTCTGCAGCTCTGTCTCCTGAATTTAGCACTCCACTTCTGAATTTAAGGAACCAAAGCACCATTCAGTGTTTTAAGAGTGAGGAAAATATATAAAAATTAGAATGGCTTTGACAAGTTAACATCAATTTGAATGAGACTAGGGAAATGAAATTCTGTAGATGAGTGCTTTCATTTCAAATGGTTTTACCAGTTTTCAAATGATTACACAATTTTGTTTCATTCCCTTCAAATTTACAAATTAATATTTTTAAGAGACAGAGTTAATAACTAGTTGAGTTAAAAACGTATTAAAAACTATAAAGGTTTCCTCCATTTAAGTTCGGGTTTTTGCTATATAAAACTGACTTAGAGTTACAATAAAAATAGCAATATCATACAATACTGTGTTTGTATTTCTCCGTTCAATTGCTTTTTATTTTCAAACTGTAGGCAACTAAGACATACCTGAGTGAAATTTCCTAGGAGCCAAATAATTAATCCAACATTTATCCAAAATGCTGAATTAACTTACCTAATTCTTCAAATTAATATTATACTTCGATGGCAACATGCAAATTGTTTTCAACCTTAGGCTTAAAAAGGTATTATCAAGTATTCTGAACATAGCTACCCAACTCCCTGAATATTTTAACAAAATACTTGTAAAATTGCACCACCCAAACCGAACCTCCACCAACCAAGAGCAAAAAATGGTGCCAACACCAACAAAAGGTAAGAGAAGTATACATTTCAAAAGATTCTAACAGTTTCTGTACCCTCCGAACCTCAAAGTGAAATCAAGTATGGAAAGGGATTATAGGCTTAAAGTTCAATTAAAATAAACACTTTACACTCCATTATTTTACTATTTAGGATAAAGAATAGAATTTTCTAGTCAAATGTTTTGGTTCTCTGCCTCTCTTTTACTTTTTTGGTGTGTGTGGTCTTATTTTAAAGTTCCATTGAGGCAATACACATATGCCAGCCAGAAAAATGCAGATATTACGGGATTTTATTCATAACAGGCTAAATTTGTCTCTTGTGAAAGATAAAAGCACTTTAAAGTTGATGAGTCTATGATTTTAAGTAAAATCCTCATTCAAATGTGATTGCTTTATAGGTTTCACTCTGGTCAGAGTAATTTGTGTTCTTTCTATATATTACTCCAACTATAATAAAGCTGTTTATGCCAATGTGAAATTGTTGCTATTGCAAAATTTCTCCAACCATGTAAGGTTGCAATGTTAAACTCCCATTGAAGATCAGAATTCCACATATTCACAACCTGTAAACATCCAAAATTCACACTTCAACATCTGTGTAGCTGCCAGATTCTACTGTAATCTATATCACGCTTTTTCAGAAGCGAAAGAAAAAAAAATCAAATCCTTGAGGTAAGTACAATTCAATAATTATAGTAAATATTTACCAAATGTTTGCTATGGCATACGTTTTATTAATTGATGGTACTTAGAAACCACACTGGGGGACACCTGGGCAGCTCAGTCAGTTGAGCCTCCAACTCGAACTCAGGTCATTATCCCAGGATTCTGGGATTGAGCCTTGCATTCGGCTCTGTGCTGAGCATGGAGCCTGCTTCAGATTTTCTCTCTCTCTCCTCTGCCCCTCTCCCCTGCTCCCAGTCTCTCCCTAAAAAAAAATTTAAGGGGCGCCTGGGTGGCTCAGTCGGTTAAGCGTCTGGCTTCGGCTCAGGTCATGATCTCACGGTTTGTGGGTTCAAGCCCTGCATTGGGCTCTGTGCTGACAGCTAGCTCAGAGCCTGGAGCCTGCTTCAGATTCTGTATCTCCTTCACTCTCTGACCCTCCCCTGCTCACACTGTCTCTCTATGTCTCTCAAAAATAAATTAAAAACGTTAAAAAAGTAAATAAATAAATAAATAAAATTTTAAAAGAAAAGAAACCATAGGCTTCAAAGTCTGTATAAATTTTATAATGCACCGTGGCTCATGGATGCCTGGGAAAACCTGCCACATACCTAATTCTGGCACAAACCTTAAAGATTTTTTTCATCTGCAATTTCGAAAGTTCTTTACATTTCTTTTGTTATCTTCACTTTGAAATTTTTCTGATAATGTGTATTTTTGCATCCTGAGTGAAGGCTATATTTTTCCATATTCTCATTGAAAAGTCAAAAGTTTCTATCATGTCAAGCACACTAAAGACCTTTGAAAGAAACAGCTTAAAATGATTACATTTGTAAACAATTATTTTCCGATCTTGTGAAAACAGTTTAACCAATGTTTCATGTTTCTGCACCAACGTATGTTAACCTAATTATGAATTGTCAAAGCTCGAACCATAGGACCCATGGGTAACTGAATTTCTCTGCTAATTTCCCATGTCACCTCTACTATTCCTTCAATTATATTCTAGTTTCTCTGAACTTGGATGGCAGTAGGGATTTCAGACATAGTGAGTAAAACTGTAGGCTGTTCAGATACATGGACTGATTGCTGACTTCTGGGGAAGAAGGAATTATAAGCTATGTAAGAAAAATGGCTCTGTGCCGTACATCTGGTCACCCTTTAGCGTCCTTCAATGCTTGTGCCTTGCCGTTCTCAGTGATGATGGTTCTGGGCCCTAAAATTCCCCCTGTTTTCTAGTGTGTTCACTATAAGATGCAACTCATGATGCAGCTTCTCCCCGGGCTCCTCACCTCACATTTTCTCTTCATCACTGTATCTCAAGAACCCCATTTATTTCCACCGAATAACATGTTGTAGGCTTGGTTCTGCCATTAAGTCTCTGTGCCATCCTTAATCAGTACGCCTTTCTGAGCCTCAGTTTGCTCATTAGTAATATATGAACAAATTATAATAAGTAATATCTTCATTGTTATTGGGCCTTTATTACTTTTGTAGATTCTACTGTACTTCATTCACTAACGTGTGTAATTTGTATGGAAGCCCTCTTACTGATTCACAGTTTTGTTTGATTTGGCTTTTTTCTGACTGTATCTTCCAACAAAGCAACAATAAACTCCACTGAGAAGTTGAGACCCACATGATAAAATGCAGAAGGAATAAATATGAAGCCAGGCCTTTAACTTTGAAAATCAGTGCCAGAAGTGGAGAGTTTAAACATTTGACCGGCACTTTTATGAAGCACCAGTAGGTCCAGGCTGGGATCTTTTCTTTTTTATTTTATAATTTTTTAAATGTTTATTAATTTTTGAGAGAGAGACAGACAGACAGAGCATGAGGGAGGGAGGGGCAGAGAGAGAGGGAAACAGAATCTGAAGCAGGCTCCAAGCTCCAAGCTGTCAGCACAGAGCCCAAAGACACGGGGCTCAGAAACACGAACTGTGAGATCATGACCAGAGCCAAAGTCAGATGCTTAACCAACTGAGCCACTCAGATGTCCCCCCTTTTTTAATGTTTATTTATTTTGGAGAGAGAACACAGAGAAAGAGAGCAAGTAGGAGAGGGGCAGAGAGAGAGGGAGACACAGAATCTGAAGCAGGCTCCAGGCTCTGAGCTGTCAGCACAGAACCCGACATGAGACTCAAATCCACGAACCATGAGATCACAACCTGAGCTAAAATCAGATGCTCAACTGAATGAGCCCCCCAAGTGTCCCCAGGCTGGGTTCTGATAACACAAAGATTTATTTTTAATCCTCAAATTTAACAAGCTCACGTTCTCACAGTATTGGCAAGTAGAGAAGGAGAGACAACACATAAACAAATAACTAGAATGCACATTGAAATAAATATTATGATAGACTTGAGTGCCTATTCTACAAACCCGCAAAAAAAAAAGGAGAAATTAATTTGGCTGCAGTAGGGTGCAGGGGAAGCAGGAGTAAATTCTGAAAGAGGAAACCCCACCAGGCATCTGGCTAGCAGTGGCTCCTAACACTGATTCATCCAGTTTCTTCCCTAAGACAACTAAGGAGACAGCGAAGATAAGAATTGACACTATCACGAACTAATAAATTACAGCGGATAAGTCATAGCGCTGGGCCATAAAGCCAAGGGCATCTTACATTTAGCCACTAAACTGTGCTGCCTCTCGGCCCAATAAATGATCCAGTTCTACTCCAGCTTAAACTCATTGCATAATCGAGACACTAGAACTATTAAATTAAAAAGCATTTTTTCTTCCATGAAATCTGTAACTAAAATAACGTGGTGGGCATTTTTATTGCCAGAAATTTGAGTAATGATTTACTGCAGCTTTACAAAAATGACCCAAACCATGTGGGATTTTTTTTTCTTTTAATCGATGAAGACTACTAAGGTGCCCAGGGTAACCATAGCGTGTAGTTGAGCCCCCTACGCACACTCTTCCACATGGACCTGTACCCAAGTGAGTCTCAAAATCCCTCACATGCGTTGGGCACCTGGGCGGCTCAGTCGATCAAGCAACCTGCTCTTGATTTCGGCTCAGGTTACGGTCTTCCAGCTGGTGAGTTTGAGCCCCATTTCCGGCTCTGTGCTGGCAGCACAGAATCAACTTGGGATTCTCTCTGTCTCTCTCCTTCAAAAGAAAGAAATACACTTTAATTTGCACATATTGTATGTTCTTTATGTAATCAGGGGGAGAAAAGTTTCTAAGGAAGTACACTGAAATTTGGGGTGAAAATTTAGGGCCCCTTTTTCCCTCGGGGTTTTTTTACATTTTCCATATATTCTACAAAGAGTATACTTTAAAAAAAATCAAATAAATAGCATATACACACATGAATCTGCTTTTAAAATACCTAAAGAGGCACCTGGGTGGCTCAGTCGGTTGAGTATCCAACTCTTGATTTCAGCTCAGGTCATGATCCCAGGGTGGTGGGATCTAGTCTCATATCAAGTTCCTCAGTGAATATGGAGCCTGCTTAAGCTTTTTTCTCTCTTTGTCCCTTTCTCTCCCTCATGTGTTCCCTTTCTCTCTCTAAAAATTAAAAAAAAAAAAAAAACTTAGGAAAAAATGAAACTAGCCAAAATGACATATAGACCTATGGTGATTTTTGTTTTATTGCATGATTTATCTTCCCATAGGTCCTAAAATGAACTTTTTCTTAAAGTACTAATTTGCACCTTAAGAGCAAATGTCCAGGGGCACCCGGGGGGCTCCATTGGTTAAGCCTCTGACTTCAGCTCAGGTCATGATCCCGTGGTTTGTGAGTTCAAGCCCCGAGTGGCGCTCTGTGCTGACAGCTCAGAGCCTGGAGCCTACTTCACATTTTGTGCTTCTCTCTCTTCCCCTCCCTGCTTGTGCTCTGTCTCTCTCTCAAAAATAAACATTTAAAAAATTTGTTTTTAAAAAGCAAATGTCCACAAGCAGCAAGTAAAAGGGGAAGAAAGTTCTAGAAGAGTTCTCAGTGCAGTGGAGTGGAGGCCTAAGCAGCCTCAGCCTCACGGGGGCACACAGCCTATCCTGAGAACAGAGGCCCAGTGAGACTGCATGCAGGGGGGCAACGGGCAGACCCCCTGGCTGAAGGTATCGTCCCCCAGGAAGGAGAACTGCCCCTCCTGGAGAAAGAAAGGACAGGTGGGGGAAGGCCCTCTGCTTATAGACACAGCGTGAGGAAGCAGCAGCAAGGTCTGCCTTCAGCAAAGAGATGTGGGAGTCGGGGTTCAGGGTGGAAACTTGAGCAGTGCTGTGACAAATAGGAAAATGGACCAGCAGAAGACAGCTTTACAATTAAGGGCCAGGATGAGGGGAGCCACCGGTAAGGGCGCCAGCCACATCTTGAGGAAAGGCTGGAGCTGGCATGGCTAGTGAGCCGACACAGAACGGGGGGCAGTGTCTGGACGTGGGGCCCAACCCGAGCCCTGGCCAGCTGTCCACATGGGGTCAAGACCCGGCTTCAGTGCACTGTGTCTTCAGCAGCGCTCAGCCCAGGCACTCTCCTCCCCTCCTTCTTCCCCTCCTTCAGATGGGCCTCGGCACCCATTGAACAACCCAAGGGTCTGCTCTGGGCTGTGCACAAGTTGGATGCTGGGCAAGGGCAGGGAGGCAGAATCCTCCGGCACCTGGAATGGAGGTCTCTGGAAGGCTCAGGGACTGAAGAAGAAAGGTGGTGCTCTCAGAGTGCACAGGTGCGCAGAGGTCCGCGTGTGTTCGTGAACTCTGGCCCAATCCTAGTCGTAGGAGCCGCTGTCTCCAGCATGAGCATGAGCAGAGCCTGCTGGTCCAAGGTCATCCTCATGGATGGTTCCTTCAGCTCTTTTCCCCTTTTAGGAAGATAGTTTCTGAGTTGCACAAATTTGTCTTTTTTTTTTTTTTTTTTTAGTCAAAGAAACAGCTCCCTCCATTTCTTGAAGTGAACTGCTTATTCTAAATGAACCCAAATTGTCAAAAAACAGTCTATAACTGAAAACCCTCCTGCAGCCTGGTGGGAACGGGACTCTCTAAGAGTTGTGCCAGGAGTGCTTGGCCTCAGACAGACTGGGAATACCAAGTGCCCTTTATTACTAGGTTTCAGTATTTCCATTTTAAGCCCTGGTAAATACAGGGCTATGAGAGAAAAAATTAATGGGAATATTTTCAAACCTTCGGAAAACTCAGGATTTGATATTTGGCAGGAAGGCTAAGAGGGTGGTTAAAGAAAAAAGTGCAAATACTCAAAACTTTCTTTAAGGTCTAGTTTGAGTCCAATTGACTCCGTTCTTTTTTCTCACTGGCCCTAGCAAGGGTGCATTTTTTTCTTCTGCTAACAACTCGTCCCTTATTCTATGGAATGTTTAATTTGCCCTTTGAAAGAAAGTATGATTTGTTCCATTTTTCCATGTGCAATTTCTGTACTATTTACAGACTAAGATAAGAATCAAGAAGGATTCATGTGCCAAAAGCACAAATTCAAGGCTGGGAGAGGAAATCAGAGTCCTAAGTCCCAACTGGACTTACTCGCTGGAATATTCTAGTTACAGACCTTTTCGACGTTGTGTTCTGGTCTGCCTCAGTGGTACACTGTGTACTCACAGAGACCACCGTGAACCAAAATATAGCCTACATCAAGGTCAAAGAGTGCGTTCAGCAAAGGAGCAGAGCTAGAGGCTGAACAAAGCTACCAAAGACTCAGAAAAATTAGTGTTAATCTAGTCGCTCCTTATACCTCTATGATGATAGTGTGATATGAAAACACCAGTTATTATGCTCCACAAATATACACCCTGATCACCAAAGGATAAGAGTTAAAATCAATCCCTGTGCCTATAATAGACAATTTCTAACTGAGGCCTTTTTTAAAAATAAAAATATGTATACTAAACAAACACACACCTGTGACCCAAACAACATGACAAACAAGCAAGTTACGAAGGAGACCAATGAAACCCCCATTTTGTCAACTCAGTTTATTACTGAGCTCTCTGTACAGAAATTTTGCCTTTTTCTCGACCTCTCAGCTATGGGCCGTTTCATGGATTTTCACCGTCCTGAATAGTTTGCTTTCTGTTCCAGTCTTTTCTCAGCTCTCTGACCCAACACAAGGGCTGGCAGTACTCACTCACACCCACTTCCCACCCCCCCAACCCGCTTTCCACTCTGAGCATGCCTTGCTCCAATCAGTTCTCCATAGCACGGAAAAACTGCCACTCAGTTGTTCAGACAAACGTGGTGATTGTCGTCACACTCACGGGAAAACTGAAAGACGTTCTCTTTTACCCTGTTTAGTACTCACACACCACAACCCCCGTCTCCCGGAGGCAACTATAAGTCCCCTCCCTTCTAAACAGTACACAATTGTCCAAACAAACAAACAAACAAAACCCATAGCTAAAACACCACACACACACACACACACACACACACACACACACACACACACACTTCACATCACAATGGTGGATGTAATTTATTATATTGACCTTACGAAGTTACAGAGCCATTGAGAAAAGGGACTCAAAAATATTAGGACATCTGGAAGTAGTAACTCCAGTATCTTCTGATGAGGTCAGCTTTGCTGAATTTATTTATCCCACCCTAATCCCATCATCAATTTTTCTTCCACCATGGATTCTTGGGAAGCAGTGTATTATGAATAAAAAAGACTTCCCTTTGATCCCTCTTTAAATGTCAAGAGCAAGCCCTTAGCCATCCCCAATGACCTGTGCTCAGAGTTGATTTCAACACACGTGACTTACTTTCAGTTCTTGAGGACACACTGTCATCTAAGTCACAGGGACAGTAAGACTGGTGAGGTCAAGTACAACAGATTAATTATCAAATACGTAACATTCTTTTTATAAACATTTAAAAATAAGTATGATATTTATCTGCAAAAGAATTGTTGATCATTGATTAAATAATGGTTGGTCACTGTTACTTAAATTGCATTTAATTTTTCATATTTGTATCTTAAACACTTCAAAGTTTACTTTAGGACTTTGGGAGGAATTGCCTAAAAGAAAATCTGCCCTAAAGGTCTGTTCTCCTAACATCACCAAAATCTCACTTCTATCACCAAAGCTGAGAGATGAATAACGTTGTAAGGTTTCCTATTGCTAAAGAAGCTAGTGGGCTCCAAAATGGATATTATGCATTACCCATCAAAGATCAAGGTGTGGTTGAAATAAAAACTCCTACATATTGCTACAGAGAATACGAATTAGGGCAAACTTCCTGGAGAGCAGATTGGCTACACGGATCAAGATTCTTACAAATGTTCTGGTCCTTTGACCTAATAATTACACTTCTTGGAATTTATCCCAAGGAAATTATCAGAGAAACAAACAAAGGATTATGTACAAGGATGTTCACTGCAATGCTATTTATAATAGCAAAAAATTGCCGCTGCCTAATTAACCAACAATAGAGATTTGGTTAAGTAAAATTATAGTAAATCCATAGAACAGAACGCTATTCAGCCATTAAAAACCATGTGTTCAAAGAATGCGAAATAGCTCAGGGAAATGCTGACAAGATAATGTTAAGTTAAAAAGTAGGCTATAGCATGTTAAATGCAATGTGACCCCATTTTGTAAATAGATATGTAATTATATATATGTGTGTCACACACACACACACACACACACACACATTGGGAGAAAGGATAAAAACCACACTGACTGAGGTTTCCTAAATCCCAAAGAATGTGATACAACTTGTACTTAATTATTTTCTTTGGTCACCAAAATAATTCACTGAATGTATACTGTTCAGATCCCTATTTTAAAAATGATGAAACCAGAGATTTCATCACAAAGAGAGATTAAATCACATGAATTCATTCAGCTAATAAGTAGTCAGTGTTTCATCCCAGATGATGCTGGCCCTGCATAACACTGTCCACTGTGTTGTTCCATGGGTTGTTTTTTCCTTCATAGTATTTTTGTATTTCTCCAAAGTTTCTCAGTATGCATTTGACTTTTGTATCCAGATATGAACAGATCTTGAACAGTATGCAAAATGAGAGTAATTGCCCTAATGATTGAAATTAAATATCATTTTCTTATCAAGATGAATGGACTATCTCTTATTTGTTAAATGCAGAAGCCAGCATTTTGTTTTGGTTTTACCAATTCATTAATTATTTCAACTTTGAAAATGAACCTCTTGTTTCATCGTTTACAGATTTTGGCACTTTGGTATTCCATGTGGCATTTTCTGGTGCACAAAACAAGCATTGATCCAGTGATATATTAAAGGATGAGTAAAAAATACAAAAAGAGATCTAAGTGTTTTTAACTTTCTTAATAGAAAGTAAAGTCATCTGTTCCATGTGAGTTGGGCAAAGGTAAAATTGGCGGTCAGGGGAGTAAAAGATTTGAAAAAATTGTCTTCGTCTGAGCCAATTAGAAGTAAATAAAGAAAATAATCTCGTGGTTTGTGAGTTTGAGCCCCCCATCAGGTTCTGTGCTGACAGCTCAGAGCCTAAAGCCGGCTTCAGATTCTGTGCATCCCTCTCTCTCTGCCCCTCCCCTGCTCATGTTCTATGTCTCTCTCCAAAATATATAAACATTAAAAAAATTGAAATAAAAGTTTTTTAAAAAGATGACAAAGGATAAGTGAACAGGAAGAAAGAAGGCTATCCTGAATTTGCACCTGAAATCAGGCTGCTGTCCCCAGTAGCTTCAGCTAGGAAGGGACTAGCCATGGCAGTAGCATATGCTGCTGCTCTAGTGAATCGCCGTGATTTCAGGTACACAAACGGGAGTGTGGGTGCGTGTACCTGTTGGATGGAAGACGAGAAACTGGCTAAACATCGGTAGGTTTCTTCATCAGAGTGTCCGCCAGGCAACAGGGTGATTTTGGCCATGAACCCTGTGGCAAGTGGAGGGGCAGTGCATGTCCAGGAGGGGCCCCTCCAGAGCCTTCCAAGAGGAAGAGCCTGTGCTGGGCAGGGGGCCTGTGGCCCCTGGGGAGTGCAGCTCAGGCACCGCAGAGAGAAGTCTGTAGAAGAGCCTCTACATCATTCACTGGGAATGCCAACCATGGAGAGGGAGAGAAAGGGTACCCACAGATTTTGACACCCTCCAGAAAGCTGGCTGTGGTCCAGGAGGCATTGGTGGCCCTGAGTTGTTTTAATCAAGTGGCATAAATTTCCAATGAAAAGGAGGAAAGTGAGGTTTAATTATGATATCTTATGAGCACAAAGGTTTCATACATACAGTGTGCGATCTCTTTTTACACTTTTAATGCTGAATGGTAGTATTTCATCAGGAGGTCACTCCACAAAAAGGGAAAATGTATGTTAATTGCGGATATTATATAGTCATTTAAATTTTATCAATTGAATGTTAAGAACAAATACAGGGCTACTTACACAAAGTTTCATAAAAATTATTCAGAATGCTTATAATTTTTTTTAATTCATAGAGAGGAGATGAGCAGGAAACGTCTCCAAATATCAGGAGTAGTTTTCCCTCCAGGCAGGAAAGTCATGAGCAATATTTTTCTTCCTTATGCTTCTATATGGTTTCTAAATTTTCTCAGAAAATGAAATGTTTGGAAAATCCTGTGATGGCCCAGACTAGATGATAAACTCTGTGCAGGTCTACTACAGTCGCCCCCATGCTCCACCCTGGCCCACCCCTCTCTGCCCTTCTCCTTCCCTCCTGAACACACGAAATCAGGACGGCACTCATCTCACTCATTTCTGATTCTAGGTCTTTATGCCTCTAGCATCTTCCTCTGATACCCAAACCCCACCCCCATTTCAAGGCCCATCAACAAGGCAAACTTCTCTCTCCAGCTTCCACTTGAGAAGATGTAGTTACCTCTTCAGTAGCCCCAGCATTTGAAATCCCCTTTTCTGTTTTGCATTCTACCTGATGCAGTGATTGTGTGAGTATTGCTTTCCTTCACCAACCTTGTCAATAGCCGGAATTCTCTTATTTGTATCTGGATCTA
This sequence comes from Suricata suricatta, assembly GCF_006229205.1. Classification (NCBI taxonomy): domain Eukaryota; kingdom Metazoa; phylum Chordata; class Mammalia; order Carnivora; family Herpestidae; genus Suricata; species Suricata suricatta. Next base: position 83,191,403 of record NC_043703.1, on the reverse strand, counting down.
CTCTCCCTGCCCACCCCAGCCATGGCACCTAGTATCGGGTATATAATAAGCATGCCACGAGAATTTACTGAATTGATTTGAAATTATTCCCTGGAGAGCAAGAAGTTTTATTACCTTCTTTTAGTTTGGCCCCTGTGCTCCTGAGTGTGGAAGATGGGACCTCCCCAGGATGAGGGGTAAATTAAGTGCCTTTGGAAAAAACATGGGCCAGTCATGTTAAGAATTTGAAATCTAAAATCTATAATAAATTAATCAAATTCAACACCCAAAAACAAATGATCCAGTGAAGAAATGGGCTAAAGACATGAACAGACACTTCTCCAGAGAAGACAGCCAGATGGCCAAGAGACACATGAAACGATGTTCAACATCACTCATCATCAGCGAAATACAAATCAAAGACCCAATTAGATCCCACCTCATACCCATCAGAATGGCTAACATTAACAACTCAGGCAACAGCAGATGCTGGTGAGGATGCAGAGAAAGAAGATCTCTTTTGCACTGTTGGTGGGAATGCAAACTAGTGCAGCCACTCTGGACAGCAGTATGGAGATCCCTCAAAATATTAAAAATAGAACTACCCTACAACCCAGCAATGGCACTACTTGGTATCTATCCAAGGGATACAGGTGTGCTGTTTCAGAGGGACACATGTACCCCAATATTTGTAGCAGCACTATTGACAATAGCCAAAGTATGGAAAGAGCCCAAATGTCCATCGATGGATGAATGGATAAAGAAGATGTGGTGGTATATAAGTGCTGTGGACACTGAGCGCTAGATCAACTTAGGCATGTACAACAGTTCATCAAGAGGGGGCCCCCAGGATGTAGAGTGGAATGTGTTATTGGATCCAGAATGCTACTCTCCTAACCAGTATGATTTTAATCAAAATTCCTGGCAAAGAATCGAAATCCAAAGACTTAGTTTTGTTCTTCCACAACCATTTCCAAGTTGGTTTCTTCACAGTCAGATCTTAAGCAACCTGCAGTTGATAACATTCACTAAGATTTCAAAAGGGAAAATTTTATGGGAAAATTTTCTTTAAGGCATATAGAAATGAAACCTTAACAGTAATGGCTTACATTGTCCTGCAGCAGGTTCTGGGGAGACAAAGCACACTGACGTTTTCCTAGAAAGCTACAGTTTTACTATGGAATACTTTATCATGCTCATTATCGCCTATTTACACTCCTGTAAACTGGCGCTCCAAGAGGAACCAAACTTTAAAATATTAATATAAACATTATACCTCTTTTAATTGCAATAGACATATTCTTAAGTAATTTAATTCCAACAAGACTCATTACCAATAAACAAAAAACACATTTTTGGTGGCTTCCCTGCATACTACGAAGTAAGGAGGAGAATAAAGGGCTTCCACAGCAAGGACCAGCAGGTAGCCTTGTCCTCTTTGTGTTTTTTGAGGCTAAAGTGGTAGACAAAAACCCTGGTTCAAGGCCAATCACCTGAGATGGAGGAACATCGAGAGACTAAGGGAAGTATCTGAACTTGGCTCCCTCTGGGCTTGTGGGTGAGACAAGTTCAAAGAAGCTCTTACTTTAAAGGGTTTCCAATGTTGACCTTTATGTTGAAGGAGGAAGAGTCCAGGCCATTCACGAAATCAAGTTCCTGAAGCCACACTCCCCTTGAGCCAGTTGGCACCAAGACTCCTGCGAGCAGAGAGCTTCATTGAAGATTCCATTATCCCTGGGAACCACCAAACTCAGGCTGAGTTGACTGTCGTTAATTTGGCCCACTTAAATCATAAGCCTTTTCAAAGAAATGTGCTTTTATTAACCAGTTGATACTGTGATGTGACATGATTGCATTTGAACATAAAAAACTGAGAGGAATTCTTGCTATGAGTTGAAGAGACTGACTTTTCATCACAATGGCTTTCACTTCCCAAAAGCTCAAAATCTTTCCAATGTACTTCTGTGTCCACATGTTCCACTTCTGGTTTTAGTTCATTAATTACCAGTTATCATATATCAGAGTCTTCCTTTCTGATCTTGACAGAACTGTTATTGAGCCTATTTTTATCCAGGCACCCACTCAAAGAACTCAGTTTACAGAGGATAGGTATCTTGAATAACTGTAGGGCTCTGTTAATCTCACTTTAATAAGCTTTTCTAGCACAGTACTGATGGCTCAACATCTAGCATTTCTATTCCCCAAGTATGCATAGGGGTGTAGCGTAAGTGTTTAATTTTGGGTTAGGTTTTTGTTTTTTGCTTTGGGCACCCAAGCTTCCACTGCCTTGTGTACACGAACAACTCCAGACATGTGTTCACCACTTGGAAATCCATATACTTCTACACACAGTTGATTTATGCGGGCAGATCAACGTTCAATCTTTGGGTGCAAGTTTTGTCAAGTCTATGTGGCCTTGCTCTCTTTCCAAATTCATCTGAGGACTGATTTCCCCTACCCCTATGGCGGGAAGAATTTGAATCATTGTTCTCATGACCTTCATGTCATTGCACCGAATCACACTGAGCATACTGGAAGTCTTGAACATGTTTCTCTACACTTTGGGAAAAGAACAACAAAAACTGTAAGCACTGGCTTCAGAGATGCTTCATGTGGTCTTCAGTGAACACGCTGAGACACTATGTCTCTTTCGGTCCACAGAGTCCATTAAAATATGACTTTTAATACCATGTTTATGACATAGTTGAAAATTGTGCAGATTCATAAAGCAGCTTGTATATAGAATGTAAACATTGTTAAGAGATAAAAATTCTTGTGTGTATGAAATTCATCAAATAAAGAACAAAGCAGTATTCCCTCACCAAGGTACCAATCTCATAAAGGCACACAGAGATGCAGCTAATGTCAGGGCTGAGATTTAACTGAGCGGTTCTTGAGGGACAAACAATACTTCACTTGGGATTTGTGGCTACATGCCATCCCTGAGACTCCTTTGTTTTTCTGCGGTTGCCATAGGGACCTGGTGTTTGCAAATAAGAAATTTGAGAGAAGGCAAAAACTAACATTTGGGCCCAGGTAACTCTCACCTTCAAGGGCTGTGAGAACTGATGTGGAAATCCCTGAGTTAGAATTCAGAAAAGTGGGACGTGTGGGGAGAAGGAGTGCACCTAGGTGACCCAGTCAATTAAGCATCTGACTCCTGATTTCAGCTCGGGTCATGATCTCAAGGTTGGTGAGTTCAAGTCCCGCATTGTGCTCTGCACTGACAGTGTAGAAGTCTCTCTCTCTCTCCCCCTCTCTTTCTGCCCCTCCTCACTTGTGCTTTCTCTCTCTCAAAAAAGACAAATACATAAATAAACTTTAAAAAAAGAGAAAAGTGGGATCAGTTACTTGTTCAGTCCCTGTTTTCCTCAGGGCTCATCTCAATCCTTTATCTCAACAATTCGGTACATGTTTAGTAGGAAGAACTAGTGACTAGCCATGGACAGTAATCAGAAGCAGGTCAGATCCTCTCCAGGCCGGTTTTCTGTAGCTGAGCCCCTATAGCTCCCTGCGTCCCAACTCCTCCCCACAGGGCCATCCTGGCTGGACCCGGACCTCCATGCAGAACGTGGGGGCATGGGGCACACCCCAAATGTGTTTCAGAAGGTCTGCAAGAAAGAAGGCGAAGTGAGGAGAAGACCACCCTAGACCCCAAAGGAGATGCCAAATTCATGGAAGGGGATAAGATGCCAGAAATAAGGAGAGAAAGGATTATTTCAAGATACAGGACTCAGAGTGTCATGATGTAACTGCACAGTGAGAAAAATTACCAACAAAATAGGCGAATCATGGCACAACTATCACCCTCCACTTGTTGTTGTCTGCTGCATGTCTGTATTCAGATATCATTGCAGTTGGTAATGATGAATTCAGCCCGTGCTATTTTCCCCATTGGCAATACATTCTCTTTACTCAAAAGAAAGTGTCCCTGTGAGCCTCTATTTGCCTATACTCATTAAGATTTAAATTTATCTATACCTTTTCATATAATAATGGTAACAATAACAATAATAAGCCTTTACTGAGCATTTGCTCTGTCCCAGGAATTGCTTTCAACGCCTTCAATGCATTTATCTCCACAGCTCTGAGAGTGAGCTCTGTTGCCCAATCTCATCCTGCAGAAGCACAGGGAGGCTCCATAACTCACCCAGCGTTGCCCAGCACCTGGGAGATGGAGCCAAGACACAGACGCAGGCAGTTGAATGCTACAGCCCAGACTTTTTCACAGCTCCGTTCTTGTCCACATATATTTGCTTATATTTGACTTTTAACTGAATCCTAAATGTAAGAGACATCTTAACGTTTTTAATGTTTATTTTTAAGAGAGTGAGAGAGAGAGCATGCACAGAAGCGGTGGACAGGCAGAGAGAGGGGGGGACAGAGGATCTGAAGCAAGCTCTGTGCTGAGAGCAGAGATCCCAATGTGGGTCTCAAACTTACGAACCATAAGACCATGATCTGGGCCAAAGTCGGATGCTTAACTAAGCTACCCAAGTCCCCCAGCACATGCAGATCCTCTTGAAATAATACATGAACTGGGATGCCTGGGTGGCTCAGTCAGTTTAACTTCTCACTCTTGATTCTGCTCAGGTCATCGTCCTTTCTCCTTGCGTGTATGTTCTATCTCTCTAAAAAAATCTTTAAAAAATAATACAAGAATTGAAATTGTAAAACTTTGCCTGTGAATCCATTAAGAAAAAAAATTTGAGGAAAAAAATTTTTTGAGGAAAAAATTTTGAGGAAAAATTATTTTTTAATCTACTATCTGCTAAATTTTATTTTTAAAGCTATTTATTTGAGAGAGAGAGGAACACAAGCAGAGGAGGGGCAGAGGGAGAGAGAACCTTAAGCAGGCTCCATGCTCAGGGTGGAACCGTCATGGGTCTCAATTTCATGACTGTGAGATCATGACCTGAGCCGAAACCAAGAGTCAGACACACTTAAATGACTGAGCCACCCAGGTTCCCCTTAAATGTACTATCTGCTAAATTTTAAATTACAGATAAAATACCCACAGATCCTCTCTATGGATATAAATGCTAGAGTATTGCAAACAAAATGAGGTCAGCTATCTACTCAAGATTCATGAATTCTGCGCCTCTGTGGAGCCTTGGTGCCTTGGCTCCTACTCTCCTTGCATGATATTAACATGATAACGTGCTCTATACAACCATACTAGCACTCTCCTAAAAAGACCATTTCTACAACTCGAGTGTAATATTTTTCAATGATAGTAGCTCAGTGTCAGTACTAAGACTTATTCCATTTCCTGGAATGGTGTACCAAGAAATTTCATTTGGACATATATTTTTTTTCTTTTCTTCATATATCATATAGTCTGCACTCAATAAATATTGGATAAATTGTATAAACTTGATAAACAAATGTCAAGTCAAATACAGATAAAGAAGCATTTCCAGCAAGAATTATTATCCACAAATTTCAAGGGAAATTTTGAAACTTCTTTCTCATGGATTATTTTGCTTTCCTCTGTTTTTCAAAAATCGATATCTATTATTGATCTCTTTTTATGTAGCTATAGATATATCAAATTAAATCTGAAATTTGGGGACATACATTGACAACCCAAGCCTAGGTTTTAAGCCCATGAGAGAACTTCACATAGGTAATGAAGTGTTTTTTACAAGGTCGGTTTAACAAAAATGATTTCAGAGAAAAGAGGCAGAATGACCATTCTCTTAGGGTAAAATAGAATATTACAAATGAACTATTCACTCATTAATATCAGTACAAAAGAAAGAAAGGAAGGAGAAGAGCCAGGTAAAAGGGAAACAGTAGCAACAGAGAAAGGAAAGCAGCCAAGAGGGAAGTGTCCTGAGAGCATTGATTTTGCCGACATGTGTTGACCTTTATTTTCGTTTTTCACTTCTCTTTTCCCCTACAATGGGATACCCATGGAAAGATTTCACCCACTGTTAATTCATAGAATTAACCAAAAGAATCTCAGAACCTCTTTATCAATGCCATATGGGTCATTTAAAATCAAAATGATACCTGAAAAAGTCACATATGAGACTGGGAACCAGCAGAGAGAAATCATTTCCAAGTCCCCAATATAAATCTTGAATTTGCAGAAGAAATACACTCCATGTTTTTGTCATTAATTGATTTCAGACTAAGTATTTATCCTAACTTACCTTTGTTTTCCAATAAAATTTGTGCTTTGAGAACCCTAATTCCCAAAAGTGGATTTGGGCATATTAGGTTGCCTTGGTATCAAGTTTTATAGAATTTTGGTCACCATGCCCATTTCAGATCCACAAGAATCCTGTATTGTGGAAAAGGAAATATGCCTGTTGAACTGGTGGTTTTCTAAAATAGGAGAATTTGCTACCAGTTCACAAAGAAAGAAAGAAAGAAAGAAAAAAGAAGAGAAAAAGAAAAGAAAAAAAACTAAAAAACTGGGCTGAAATGTTGGGTGTTGAACAATAGTTACCCAAAACTAAGCAGATCAAACATTGAATGCAAAAAAAAAGCATGGCTCCCCCTCTAGAAATTTCCATTGGCTAGAATGTTCCTTAGCTTAGCATCTCTGTGTATGGTCTCCAGAGTTAATGTACCATATTTTCCATGGTTTGATGAAGACTCCAGAGCCCTTAAGATATGAATTGCTATAATTCCTAAATCAAACAGCATTCAATTCAGTTCCAGACCACTGCAGGGTAATAAGACCGGTATTTCTTATTTTAATTAGTCATTTTATACTTCTAACAACTTCTTTGACAATCTTGGATTACTTGTTTGTTTATATGTGATAAAAGCTATGTTTGGCTAAAAATATGAATGCTACATTTGAATGTCCATTTACATTTTAGTAGTTATAGAAATAAACTTTCTAGGCCTTTAGATTATAGCTTTTTATAGACACTGAATTACAATCACCTAATCTATTTTAATATTATCCCTTTCAGCTGTCTCATGAGTATCTTAACACAGCAGAGATATCAAGTTGATCATATGAATTCAAGACAAAATGCCTGAACACTCATCAGAAACTGTCTTTTAGTTTGCTGAGAAATTTGCTTCTGACATTTGAAATTTTCAAGATACATAAAAAGTCACGTGACTACATAAAAGTATTGTATGCTGTTAGTAGATTAGAGGCAAACTATAAAGTCTCTCTTATCTTTGTATACTGAATACAGTGTCTTTAGACATGATACTTGCTCAATAAATATTTATTGAATAAAAATAAACAGGGTTATATTATGATTTAAAACTATTTTTCTCAAAGTCTATATACCAAGTAGTGTGAGGATCCCTTAAGCTAATCTAATATGGAAATTTTTATAAGTATATATGTGGGGAGATCAATAAATATTCATCCTTTGGTCATTGACAGATCTATATTTGTAGGTTTCCCATTTGTTGCATACCTATCATGTTTCATACTCCACATCATATTTTTGACTAAGTTAATTCTTAGCATAAGCATATGAAAGGCATTCAATTCTGCATACTACAGAAGTTAAGCAACATGGACCAGTGACATAGCTGAACGCCACAAGTCAGGATTCCTATCTACATCCAACTTCAACATCTTCTCATTGACCTGCACTGGTCCATCTTTATTCATTTTAGAAAATGTAAAAGCAGTTTTACTTCAATACTAAACAAACTCAAGAAATATATTTCTTGGTAACATAGCTCTGATAATAAATCAAACATATCAAAAGATTTGAGACTCTTTAAGAAAGAGAGCAGCCTCCCTTTCCAAGCACCTCGGCTTTACTCACCAAGCTTCAGATAGGACAGTAGATCATTTCCCCTCTTCAGTCCACTTTGGTTCACTTTTGGCTAAAGAATTTTGAATGATCTCTTACCCTGTGTACAAGTTCTGGGACCCTAAACCTGTTAAAGAAGCCATGAAACCGATCCAGTGTCCCCAAGCGACTTCGTGTTTGCTCAAAGGCCATTACAAAACTGTGAAACCAAAGCACCTACAAAATTAGAAATGTTGAAGAGAGAGATGAAAGCTTAATTTCCCAAACTCAAAATAAATTTCAGTATTACAGGGTTGTGTGTGTGTGTGTGTGTGTGTGTGTGTGTGTGTGTACGTGTGTGTACGTGTGTGCACATGTGTATGTAGAGTCTGGGCTATTCTCAAGCCTCCCACCCCACCCCCAAGAGCAATCTGGGGTTGGAATCAAAGCTCTAGTCCTGGCCCCCCTACTGGCCAGTGTGTAGCTCTAGCAATTCCTTTGACAGCAGTGGTCTCTCCTCTGATGAAATTGTATATGAAATTACCACACAGAAAATAACTACCCAACTAGCCTCCCTCTGACCCCCCCAAGTTACAGCCCCAGGGCCTCTCACTGAAACTCTGGGATCCTGTGAGATATTCTGGTACCTTTCACCCCTAAGCCATATAAGCTTGAGACTCCTGACTATATCATCAACGAAAATCATTTTCCAGACTTCCTAAAGGAACTGGTTTACCAAAGAGAGTCAATGTGTCATTACTTTTACTATTTTGGACACCAAGAAATATAAATTCCAGAATATATCATTGATTACTGTAACTGCAAAAATCCTGAAAAGGTCTGACTTAATGTCTGTGCTTACTCTCTTGAAATGAACTCTATCTATGCATTTGGGTTTCCTAAGTGAAGTCTGATGGGACAACAGAAGAGTAGAGCATGTGCTGAGGGTTTGGCCCACCTCCTCCAGACTCTCTGGGATGCGATCCCAGTCTCCTATCTCTAGCACACACCCCCTGGGTCCTAGGCCTCCCACTTCTGCCTCTTCACCTCTCCCAGCCTCCATCACATTGGCAATGGAGGGAAAAGCCAAATTCCACTGTCACCCCACCCCCTCCCCCACTGGGGCCTGGGAGAGGATGAGGGCTGGTTGGAGTCAGTCACCAAGCCTGTGATGTCACAGGAGAGGGAAAGTGATAGCCGTCCACCCAATGGATCACTGGGTGAGCGACTCAGCGGCATCAGCTTGCTCACCTTCATGCAGGTGTGCGGTGCGTCCTGGTACATGGGCTGCAATCCCCAGGGGGGCAGCTTCCACCAGGGGGGGTGAGGCCGCCACCCTGAGAAGGGAACATAGACTTTTCCGTTCTTGGCCAGGCATTGTGCTTTGATTTTACTCTAGGTCCTGCAGATTGTGTGGCCAACCCTTAGTGAAGGCAGTTCCTTTATGACATCTAACTTTGAAAAGAAGCAGAGAAGTGGGGCATAAATGAATAGAAGAATGCAAGGGGGAAGGAAACAGGTTTGAGAAGGTGGAGAGAAGTTGCAGGTCCACAAACTGAGAGTGCAAGAAAGCTAGTGCTCTCTCCTTGCAGTGCAAGGGCTGGTTTTTGACACATCACCTTTTAAAAGAAATGTTTAATGTTTATTTAATGTTGGGAAAGAGAGAGACAGAGCATGAGCAGTGGAAGAGGAGAAAGAGAGAGGGACATAGAATCCAAAATAGGCTTCGGGTTCTGAGCTGTCAGCACAGAGCCCAATGGGGAACTCAAACCCAGGAACCATGAGATCATGACCTGAGCCGAAGTCGGATGCCTAACCCACTGAGCCATCCAGGCATGGGTACACCACTTACCCACAGTGTGTGTGAGGGGGGAGGAGTCGTATATTTACTTGTTTATTCTCATTTCCTCTCTCACTCCCTAAGGATATGTGCTATATTTCCTTGGCTCCCTCTCCAGGCACAGAGTCTGGCTCGTGTGGGACTCATAAACACAGTTGTCAGATACAGGAGTAAACAAGAGTTCGAGATGATGGTCTAATATAATTATTATTCATATTTAGCCTATGTCTCCTAGGGAAAAAAGTGCAATTGACCAGATAATCAGAACACAGCTTGCACCTTTATAAAGTGATGTGACTATAGGCTTGTGTTCTAAATGTGCTAAATGGGACTCTATCCAGGGAAGACCCTACCTGCCTTCCTACTCAACTACTTTTGTCTTCTTACCCTTCAGGAGATGGGCTGTGTTCCCTGTTGACCACCCCTCTCTCTGGGTTTTCAGCTCTATCTTTCCTTAGGGTGAAATGATCTTGGAGACACTTGTCTTCTCCCGGGGAGCCAAGCCCTTCTAACAGGTGAGGATTGCAATTCCTTCCAGTGGGTACTGGCCAGTGCACCAAAAACCGAGCCAGAGAAGGAGGTCATTGCCATGAGTAAGTTCAGGCCCTTTCCAAAACCATACCCGCTGTGGGTGGAGTTGTTATTTAATGAGGAAGGACTTCTGCGTGGGCGCACAGGGTAAACGTTAAGCAGATGTGCACCAGAGCAATGTCAACCAAGATCCGTGGGCAGGGGGCCATCTCAGCAACCTCACTGGGGAGAATCTAAAACCCTGCTTCTGGTGGGCTAAATGCAAGTGTTCTGCTCTTGGGTTGAGTTTTTAGAGCCAACCTACATTTCTGAGGTGTTCAAACCAGAGTCAATCTGTATAATGATATGCAGATAAAGGTCATTGCTTACCAATGACTTACAACCGTGGGGAGCATTTATGTCTTCAGTGCACTTCCTCATGCTGGCCAGTCCTTTCTACACAGCCCTCCTCTCCTCCAAATGGAGGACAGGGCCACCCTCCTCACTTTAACTATAAAGAAGAGGAGGCATAAATGTGTGAAACGACGCAAAGACTCTCCTGTGAGAGAAAACTTCCCAAATATACAAAATATCTTCACACATATTATTCCATTCGATTTCTGTAACAACTACAGAAGGCGACCCAGACACCTATGATTATCCCCATTTTATAGAATTCAGAAGGGCTGATGTTGCACAGTTGGTAATGGTAAATTCAGAATTAGAACACAAGTCTTTAGATTTCTATGTTAGTGGCCTTTGACCCCTCCCCTTCTTCACAACCAGATTTAGGCCAAAGATAGTCACGTTCTATCTCTGTCTCTGTCTGCTGCTCCAAATGCCTGAAGGAATTAACTGTTAGCTCCCTGAGCACTTGGAATCCCTTTTTTCATCTCTCTGAAGAGAGGGTCTACGCCTCCCACTATTGGCCAAAGAGTTGGACAGAAACAAGATTATTGGCTTCAAGAGGGAAAGAAACTCAAACAATTCATAGTAACTGAACCTCAAAGGGAAATGGTCAAAATCCAAATCCCTCTTATACTATGTCAATCTTCTGTGTGGAATCAATGAATGGAAACAGACATACAGCTAAGGGAGACTGCCCACCTCCCTGGGGCTTCTTCCAAGACCCAGATGTCAGTAGAGGCACTGGCATGGATGACATAGTACCACATGTCAATGCTTCACACACACAGAACCTCATTATGGATCTTCATGGGCCTCAGACTCTCTTGCCTTTGTGAGTGAGACTTTTCCTCCATAAACATAAGATTAAAAATCGTGTCTTCCAACTGTGTTGATACAAAGACAAATGTATTCCTATTATACATTAAAACATTTTCTTTGACCCAAAATTCATCTCTTTTTCTTCTGAGTTTTGAAGAAATGAAAATACATTTGTGACCCGCCCCCGCAAAGTCAACGTGGACCATAGGCCCTTGGCACCTTCCCACCTCCTCCCCCACCACACCTGATGGCTTAGATCATCCTGGCCTCAAAGCTCGAGGCCCTTGGCAAGTCACATGCCCTAGGGGCACTCTCCCTTGTTCTTTGCTGTCATGCCCCAGTTTTCAAAACTGATAACTGATCGCACTCATGTCACATATCAGATCAAAGAAGAAAATCTTCTATTTCTTCTCTATGACGTCAGAGAATTCTCAAATCTCTAGCTATGATTTTAATCTCTCTGCTTTAGCTCAGCTTCCAACAGCTGAGTTGTCACCAAATATGTTAGTACTACAAAATATCTCTAAGTCCACTGAGCTCACTCTTCCAGCTGTTACAATAAATGGACAAACTGAAGGAAAACCAAAACCCCAAGCAATTTTAATAACGTGATGATGGATGATTGGTTTCTATTTCTCTTTCCTCCTTTCCCGTATTTGGCTGCAAACTACTTCCCTACCTCCCCAGTGTTTTTGGCCCTTGAGTAGAAGTATGTCCTTGCCAAAATGGAGAAATTGAGCTAGGTTTTCATGGCTTGGAATCACTATGTACTCAACCCCCAAGCCTTTTGAGCTTCAGCCATAATTAGTTGTAATGTGTTTATGTGGCCAAGAGAATTTAAAACATGCAAGACATGAGTCAGGAAAGGATGATATCAAAATCCTTATTTATTCTGGGGTTTAGTCTAATCTCATTGGGTTCCACACACATCATTGTTTTTTCTTGAATATTAGCAATGTAGAGAGAGACGAGGAAATCCCCACAGAATTTATACATTCAGGCCTGTACCAAACTGATTCTGATTTCCATGCAGAGGAGTTTATGTTCCTTAAACTCACATCCCAGATATGGGCTCAGCCCTAGAAGGTCATGTTTTGTTTTCCTTTCATTTGGCTAATAACCCAGTAAACATTTGCTCTCAAGACCAAAAATTATCTTGAAATATATGTAAGCATATTGAATGCCAAGAAAACATGGCCTACAGCACAAAAGCCATGATGTAGAAAGTAAGTGTGACATTGGGAAGTTGTCTCAGTCTCTGCAGTCATTAGAGCAGTCTTGAATGAACTCTGAATACAGTGGTTCCAAAGCTATGCTGTTTCAGGGACCCCTCATAAACTTGTCCCGTTTCTAAGGCTCATAAATGCTAGGAACCCTTTTTTGTTTTTGCAAAACTAGCTTGGACCAGCTTCAGAGAGCAGCAAAATAGTCAACTAATTCCACAGTGTAGTTTCAAAACCTTCGAGAAAGCACTCTTTTTTTCCTAAGGATACTAGCTTACACTTATCTATGTCCCCACTCCTCTGACTTACCAACATATCAAGATTCCATCATTGAAAATATTATCCAGCCTTGAGAAAGAATGAAGTCTTGACATAGGTCACAACATGGAAGAACCTCGAAGACATTATGCTACGTGAAATAGGCCAACCACAAAAAGTCAACCACTAAATGATTTCACTCGCATGAGGTCCCTAGCGTAGTCAGATTCATAGAAAGAAAATGGTGGCTTCCAGGGCCTGGAGGAGTGAGGAGTGGGGTGTTCATGTTAACGGGGACAGGGTTTCAGCTGGGGACGTGACACAATTCTGTGAATGGTGATGCTGATGGTGGTGGCATGACAATGTGAATATACTGAGTGCCACCAAACTGTACACTTATAGTTAAAATGGTAAATATTGGGTATGTATATTTTACCACTATAAAAAAAAGAAATAAAGAAATTCCACCATTATGTCATCCCTTTGGGTAATGGCTTCTTCTCCAACAGGCCTCCATTATAATACAAACACTTGTCCAAGGGCAGCAGGTGCATGGGCCATCACTAATGTGTGAAAGCAGGAGTTCTTAGCCTTGGGTCCATGTATTCTGACTTCTATTGGGGAAGGGGAATCTATCAAATGTATGCAAAATAGTTGTAGGGAGCAGCGTCGTGAGAGAAAGAGGGACTTCCTAATTTTCATTAGGTTCTTTGATGAATCTAAGTCCACCCTCCAAAAGTCCCAACCTTATAGTGCATTAGTTTATTGAATTAACACCTTGTCTTTGCAGTGGAAGGAAAGAAATAGTAATAACCTTCATAACAGGGTGATTGTCACTTACAGAGCACTTGTTATGTGTAAGACACTCATCTACTCATTTCCAATGATTACTTCCAACGATTCTTAAAACAACTCTGCACAGGAGCTTCTAATCTTTTGAGCTTTTAATTCTTTTTTTAATGGTAGCAAAATAGATGTAACATAAAATTTACTATTTCAAGTATGCTTAAATGTATAGTCCACTGTCATTAGGTACATTCACAATGTTGTATGGCACACATACAATGTGGCACCACAACTGTCCATCTCCCGAACTTTTTGGTCTTCCCAAACTGAAACTCTTTCCTTCAAGCACTAACTCCTGATCCCCCATCTCCCCTCCGCAATCAAACCTGGGGGGTCCATCTTTCCATCTTTATGAATTTGACTATTCTAGGTAGCTCATGTAAGTGAAATCATTCAGTATTTGTATTTTTGTTTAACTGGCTTACTTCCCAGAGCATAATCTCTTCAAGGTCCACCTAAGTTGTAACATGTGTTAGAATTCGATTCCTTCTAAAAGCTGAATAATATTCCATTGAGGGTATATATGCACCACATGTTACCTACTCATGTATCAGTGAGCACTTGGGTTGCATCTACCTTTTGGCTATGGTGAATAATAAACACTGCTATGAACTTGGGTCTACAAATAGGAAATGATAGTTTTCTATTTATTTTACAAAGCAGGATAGACACAGAGAAGGAAGTCATGCCAAAGGTACCATGACTGGCCCTTGTGGAGCCAGGATTTGAACCCAGGAAGATGGGCTCCAATGCCCACATCAGTGATCACATTGTGCTTTGACCCAGTCATTAAAAGCAAGCAGAGTCAGGTTGTCAAATGCTCATGTTTACATTAAATTTCATTCTCCACAGACTATCAATTTCCAAGAAGCACTTACAGCTTACTAAATAAATAGATAACATATACCAGTAAAATAAGAATCAGCAAGAATCAAGTAATAGGAGAATATGTGTTAAGGGATAAAGATATAAACAGCCTTGGCCTCTTACTTGAGTGTAAGAGGTAGCAGGCATTTCTGGAACACCAGTTTTACTCAAATATTTGAGGAGAAACATTAGGTTATTTCACTAGTCTTTTAAAAGTCAGAATTGTAGAAGGGTTGGGTTCAAGGTGGCGGGTATAGGAAAATCCTGAACTTACCTCCTCCCAAGGACACAACACATCTATGGCTACGTTATAGATCAATTCACTCCGAAAAATACCTGCCATCTAGCTGAGCAACTCCTCCACAAGGACCCCAGCAGGTGGGTAGGAGAAGCAGAGGGGTGATCTCACCAAAACCCCACCTCTGGTACAGAGACCCCCACACTCAGGAGGGATCTCACAAATACGGAGTATCTCCTGAGTTGCAAGGGATCCATCCCCCATATCAGGCATTCTAACCCTTGGGACCTACACCATACAGATGAGCCGCAAGTCTAGGAGAAGCATGGGCTGTAGGGAATGGGAAGTCCACTCTTAAAGGGTCTGCAAGCTAACTCACTGATCTAGATCATATGTGAAGAAGATTAATTAGTTAATCTTAGAGTGTCTGCTAGAGCAAAGATGTCTATTGGAACTTTCTCTGGGGATGTAGGGGATTGTGGATGCCATTTTTGCTCTCCCTTTACCTTGCTAGTACCAGCAGGCTTGCCCTACCCACGTACTCTTCCACCTTCCCGCTACACCCAACAGTTTTGCCCCCACCCTAGGCTCCCCCACAGCCCTCCCAACACAGCAAATATGCACAGTCCACACAGGGGACACTCCCTGAGTGTCTCGCTCTGGTGGTCAGGAGGTACTGCTATCAGAGGGTCTGACTTCCAATCAACCTGAAACTAGGAGCTGCCTGCCTCTGATGGGCTAAATGCAAGTCTCCATCAATAAGGAACGAATAAAGAAGATGCGGCATATCTATGATAAATACTAGTCAGCCATAAAAAGAAGGAAATCTTGCCATTTACAACAAATGGATGGATCTAAAAGATATTATGCTAAGTGAAGTAAGTCAGACAGAGAAAAGTGATTTCACTTATATGTGGAATCCAAAAAACTAAAACAAATGAATGAACAAAACAAAATTCATAGGTACAGAGAATAGATGGGTGGTTATCAGAGAAGAAGGTTGGGGTGGGTGGGTGGAATGAATACAGGGGAGCAACTGTATGGTGATGGTTGGTGACCAGACTTACCACTTCAAAGGTCGAATTATTAAGTTGTACACCTGAAACTAATATAATGTTATATACTAATTTTAACTTGATCGTAAGGAATAGATAAAAATAAATTTTTCTTTGCAGAAATAAAGTCCTAGATTCAAAGAAATACTGATACAATCTAAGTCAGAACATAAAAGGTGCATCAATTTTCACATTTTGTGAATTTTCATTATGTACATCTTACAAAAAATTTCATAATAAACAGGAATAGAAGGACTTTTGATATAATGGGTTTCTGTATCTCCTCATCAGACTTTTCTTCATTTCTACCTTTTTCTCTTTCTTCCTTCCCTGCTCTTCTTCCTTCTTCTTTATCTGATAAAGAATTCTGAAATAAATTTTAACTTTCATGTCATTTCACCTCTATGATGTTAACATACATATGAATCAGGATCCCAAGAAGACTCCTATATTCCTTGGCTGATAGTCTCTTAAGTCTCTTTTACTCTAGAATTTCTCCTTGTCTTGCTTGTTTGTTAATGTTATAACTCTTTGAAGATCAGCCAGGTCTGTTGTCCTGTATAAACCTCTCTCCCTGGATTTATCTGTTCATTTTTTCTTATAGCTCTATCTCTGTATTTCCTGTAAACTGTAGTTCACTCAGAAGAATCCATTAGATTCAGGCTCAACTCTGAGTCTTCTGTGTTTTGCCTTTTTTTTACAAGAATATGTCCAAAAAAAAAAAAAAGAAAAGAATATTTCCCAAGTCATGTACTCCTTCTTGCATCACATTAAGAGGTACCCACTGTCAAGCTCTCCCATCCTTGGTGATGTTCAGATGGTAACATCCTGCTCTTTCCAATGTGAAAATGTCTACCAAAGTCATTTATTGATTTCCTCATTGATAATCTGTGCCCAAATTGGATACTACATTATAGGTCACAAAACAGTGATTTTCTAATTATGTTGTTGCACCTACATAACAAACTACCCCCAAAACTTAATGGCTTAAACAAATAACCCTGTTATTTGCTCACAGTTCCACATGTAATGGTTTGGGCAGTTTCTGTTTTTGTTTTTGTTTTTGTCTTGATCTTTCATTCAGCGTTGGCTAGGATCAAATGTTCTACTTCTTTCAGCTCATGGCTGGACTGGGCTAGTAAGTTCAACAAGGTTTCCTGTCTAGCTCATCAGCTTTCTTCCTTGCAGCGTCTCTTTTCACATGGCTAGCTTCGGCTTGAAGGCCCAGCCTTCAAAGACATATAACATGACTTCCATCTCATTCCATTAGTCAGAAAAAGCCATAGGACCAGCCTAGATCAAAATGATGGAGAAGAGACTCTAGCTCTTGATGGGGCAGTCATAGGTCATCCTATGAAAGGGGATGGGAGATGTCACTGGGGTCATCTTTGGAAGCACAGTCAATCGCAATTATGGTTTGATGGATCACATGGTGACAGCCCAATCTTTCCACCATGAAGTTCCCATCACACTTTCATCTAATGGTTTCCTTCACTGATGACCTGTGCTTGAGTGAAGTCATACATTACATGCTGTAAAAAGCCAACATTCTAATTGAGATGACTTTCCCACATTTTGTATAAAGACTTTCTTTTCATCAAGTAAGGCTGCTGTGTTTGTACACAAAAAAATAGGATAACTATTTGATTTGTTTCCTTTAGTTACCCACTTTCAGACGAAGGACTTGATATCTCAGTTACCTAGAACGGTTACTAATGAATTGTTTTGTTTTGTTTTATACGTATGTGTGCATTGTTTTGTTTTGTTTTTAGCCCCACTTACTGTTGGGATCACCGACAGTTCACATTTTCCATATTTCATGGACTTTAATTAATTAGCCATCATATTTTAATGCCCAAATTCATTCTACTGTGCATTAGATCACTATTTTTTTCTACTGATTGCAAGTCTAGATACCTTTAAATATCATCAATTTTGTCTCTCCTTCATAATTTTTTTAAATACTAAAATATTCTGCTCACATTACAGGTGTTTTGCCTATCTCCTTTGATTTTACACTTGTCTGTCTTTTCCCATACTCTGAAAATCCTGACTCCAAATCACTTATCATACCAAACATGTGAAATAAGCACAAAGTAATATTACTGCTAACAATGAAATTACTGAATAGAATTGAACATTGTGTTGCAGCTCTATTGACCCTATAAAATATTCCACCATAGACGCATAGGTTAAATGATGTCTTCTAAACTTACTTGAAATCATTCTTTTCTCTGTGTGATAATGTCACCAAACAGTGACAGAGCAGGTTCATTCATTTCAATGGGTTTGAAATTTTAAATTGTGTATTTTTTTCAATTTGCAAAATGTTGACATGATTCATAGAAATCCCCGTTTCTCTTGTCCACTGTACCCTCTCCTTTCGGTAATGATTCATGTTTATTTTTAGTTTAGCGCTCCAGTCTCTTTTTGAAAATAAACATTAGAAAAGTGGCAAATATATTTATATTGTTTCTTTTATGCAAATGGTTTGCGTTCTGTATTGTGCTGCTTTCTTTCCATGTATAGCGATCTTTCTCCTTCTCATTTTATTAATGATAGGGGTTTCTTTGTAAATTGGAGGGTCTGTTGCTTATTCCCATGGTCCCAGATTAATGAAGATACCTGGGTTGTTTGCAATCTTTTGCTAATACTAATAGGTCTCAATGAAAAATTTTGTGCACACTCCTTACTGTATTTTTGGCAGTGCATCTATGGGATAGCTTCCCAGAAGTGAGATTTCAGGATCAAAGGGTAAATCACGTGTAATTTTTCTAAACATTGCCTAATTCCTCTCTCTCAGTGAGCGGAATTTTATATCTTCACCAGGAATATAGAACAGAGCCCATTTCCTCGCAGTCTTACCTGCAAATTATACTAATTTCATTTTTTCTACCAACTGCCTGCTTCTATCTTTTGCCCATTTTGCCATCAGATTATTCATCTCAAATTTCTAATCTCCTTATTGTCCATGGTATTATCTGTTTCTGACATACGTTGGCCATTGTTTTCTTTTGAATGTGTGTATGGTAAGTTCTGCTCCCAGTGGTTTTTGAGACCAAGTCTGATGCTTTGAAGACATTCTATGGGTTAGCAGCCTTGTCAGGACAAGCCCACACCCCAGCAAGATTCTGTGGAGAAGTCAGAGAAGCTGCTACTTAGACTCACTTAAGCTCCTCAGTTGATAGAGGATTTAGCCCTGAGCCTCCTGTGTCTCTACTTCATAAGCCAAGTGTCTAGGCCAAAGGAGGGCAAGGCCTGATCCCTTTGCCTTAGGTGCAATGGAAACATCTACCCTCAGGGAGCCCTCTGGTCATGGAGTTTCTTCAGAGACCTTCAGAAGCAAGCTGAGGACTGACAAGGTGCCCTGACTCCTGCCTGTAGCTACTCACTTCACATGGGAGGAGCAGCTGAGGTTTCCAACAAGGGAAATACTACATTCCTGTCACAGGGGCATTTTCCTGCCTGTATCTGAGAAGAACAATGTTCTTCTGACTTAATGAGGACTCAGCTAGAATGTAAGACGTTTATGCTATGAGGGCTCAGGAAAATGGCTGCCAGGGACTTCATTATGTTATGCCCATGATAACCAACACAGGGTAAGTTCTTGGTAACTAACTTACTTTCAGGCCCCAATGACTAGTAAGAGTGGAGATCTAAGACAGTGGGCAAAAGGTGGCTGTTGGGTTTTGTTCCACAGGGAAGCTAGATGGTGTAGTCATGTGATCCAAAGCCCAAAAAGGCTGGAGGAAGAGCAAGTCGCTGCACTGTAAGGCCGAGAAGGAAGGGTGAATATAGCACTTGGTTACATCATAATCTTGAACATTCTCAACCCTAATCACAAGCCCACGATTCAAAGATAGTACAATAATTACATTATAAGACATACCTTTAGCAAGTGTGAGGGCAAGCATGTTTAAAGACCACACTAGAAGACCAGAAATCCTGAGTTAAATGAAGTGAAGTTGGTCAAGAGCACATAGGAAGTGAAGGGGGAGTGGGACTTGAATCCCACTGGGGCCAGCCTCAGACAAGGACCATGCACAGTCAAGACAGGGTGCCAGGCTTAGAAGGGGCCATGCTTGGTTCAATGTTCCACTGCTGCCGTTTTAAGTTCTTAATGTTTGTACAAAAGGCCCTATATTCATTTCGCCCGGAATCCTGGGAACTGTAGAGCCAGGCCTGCCCAGATTCTATTTTTTTCTCCTAAAAATTAAACTATTAAATCAAACTCACTGAACAAGATTTCTTGAACATTTTTTTGTTTCAAATAGAAGTAATAGTTTAGGCATTATGTAAAGACAATGGCAGATTATTGAAGATCCTAACATCCACTAGATAAAGCTCTGGCTGTTTCACTGCATTCAGTCACCAGCACTAAGTCATGAGCAGATCCGTATCTGGTGAACACTTTCAATAACATTTTTTGGTGCCTAAAACACATAGGAAATAACTGCTTTATCATTGGAATTAGAACGAACATCTTCTAAAACAAGCATAGCACAAAGATTTGTGGGAAGGAAGGAAGGAAAGATGGAAGGAAGGAAGGGAGGAAGGAAGGGAGGGAGAAAAGAAAGAAAGAAAAGAAAGAAAGAAAGAAAGAAAGAAAGAAAGAAAGAAAGAAAGAAAGAAAGAAAGAAAGAAAGAAAGAAAGAAAGAAAGAAAGAAAAAGAAAGAAAGAAAGAAAGAAAGAAAGAAAGAAAGAAAGAAAGAAAGAAAGAAAGAAAGAAAGAAAGAAAGAAAGAAAGAAAGAAAAAGAAAGGGAGGGGGAATGAGTGAGGGAGGAAGGAAGGAAGGCAGGAAGAAAGAGGGAAGAAAAATGATTATTTTTGTGGAAAGTTATTATACTGAATATCGATTCAATATAGAGACCATAATGTGAAACTCCAAAATGTTTTTTTAAAGATATATATATGAAAGTTCTGTTTGTGTGAATAATACTTAATCAGCAATCCCCTAGTGAGCTGGGAGTCTTCTTGCCACTTTCAAAAATACCTGACGTGACAATAAGACCCATAGAGGTGTCATTTATGGTGTCACTCTAGGATCACAAAAGCCTTCGGCTTGAAATGTGTGTTTAATTTTTTACAAAAATGTTTATAGGTTTCTGTCTAACATTTGAGAATTCACAGTGATTAATTTAAAGCACGTTAGATGGCAAGAAAAGGAAAAATGAGCAGTGATAGCTAAAGATAAAGAAAGCCCGATCAATGTCTATCTGCTCACTCAAAATGCATTATATAAGGACCCCTTTAGTTTCTGGACCCCTTACTAAGCACTGGACTTCAAAGAGAAATAATACAAATAGAAACATTTCTTGGTAAATATAATTACACAGGCCCTAATTACTTATAGAATATATAAAAGATTCATTTTGTTCTTTACCATCATGGGCAATGTGTTAAAATGATGTATAAACTAACATCCATTAGTTGGAATAGCATGATGGCCAGTTCAACCAGTTTCTTAAACAAGTCGATTAGAGAAGATCTTTGGGATATCCAATTTGATTTATTATTCACTTGGGAATGAACACAGAATAGATCTTGATATAAATTCCTCTGTAGGTTTAATTATATTGACATTTCGGTGGATAGATAATATATAGAACCCCTGGGTATATTACTATCAAGAATGCTATTGATTCTATCAGCAGCATTATCCTGCAATTTTCCCTCATAACTATTTATGCAACTCTCTGTGATTTGTAATTCAGCTGTAATCATTTTCTGTGGCTGCTGCGATTTTCTTTCCATGAGGTACCTGGGCTGTGTACTGAAACAAGGCTTGATTTTAAGCCCAAAGATTTGGGGGTTAGTTTTAGGGTAATGGAGAGGGATCAAAGAAGTTTTCGAATTGGCATTAATTGTTAAGGATGAGAAGGAAACATTAGTCTTTTATTTTATTAGTTTTGTGAGGTGGATCAGAGATAAGCAGGGGCAAAGTGGGAGAACACAGATAAAATCAGGGACATTTCCATAAGGGCAGCATGAGAGGAAATTAGCAGGAACCTGATGCTTGAACAAAGTTGTCTCTACTTTGCCTTGATCTAGGTCCCTGCTGGCTCCTCTGAGGGTGCCTGAGTGCCTCTCAGGACAGAACAGGAGCGAGGGGGTAGGGGTGCAGTGGGCATTTGGTTTTCTTTAACTGAAGAATGGCCACATCAGGGTGATCACACAAAACGTGCTTGTTTACTCTTCCCTTTTCCTGGTGAGTAAAAAGCGAAGGCAAGGGGACATGGCCAGATACCCAGGCACTCAGCACCCAGCTATATCATCAATTACAGAAGGGCCTTGACCACTCCGGGTAGATAACCTGAACCTTCTTAAGGAAGCTCTAGGGAATTTGGAAATGAATACTCTGATTAGGTCTGAAGGACTGAGGATAACTAAAAGCCCAGAACTGGAACTCAGTCTCCAAAATGACCCGTTCTGTGTCACAGCACCAAAAGTCAGCGTACTTCATGGAAAGGAAATGTGCAGTCCTGGTGCACAGCAGCTCAGCACACCTGCAGCATCGGCCTGATCTTCCCGCAGGCTGAAATGGTCCAACAGTGGGAGCCCCCCCCCACCATCACCAGCACAACAGCCCCAGTTCCGATCAGGATCTATCCGGGTCAGGGCTCTTACATGCCTGGCCTCTTCACATCGTGATTCAGGAGAGAGCCTCTCTGGCAAAGTCTTGCAGGCGTTCTTTCCCTTCCCTTCCACGTTACTACTAGCCCAGAGATGCAACTGTAGGGCTCCCTTAACATTTGCTTTCTTAATCTAGGAAATTCACGGAGCCTCTTGCCTTGTAATACACAGTCTGTCTCATTCATAAAGTCTTGTCCTGGAAAATGCCTCATTCATTCCTGCAGAAGACCCACAGTTGGGAGAGCAAGGGCATTCAAAACCTTGGGAGGTGGGAGACAATACTGGAGTGCTTGGCAGCAGCCTCCAGGCTGCTTTAGCAACGTGCCCCGACGCCAGGGAGAGGATAAAACGCTGCAGTTGTTTACTTGTCTCTCTGGAGCAAAAGAGGCTCTTCGCCTCTACTCTAGGTGCCAAATCCTCAGGACCTGCGCAAGGAAATGATGAGTTGCGTCGTGGGTTGGCATGAAGTCATGTACTCCAAGACAGCAAGGCATTTTGCTTGAAAGCGTTTGTTGTTAAAAGAGAAAACGTGAATTGTGGGGCTCGGTTGTCAATCCGGGGGGAGCCCGCTTCCTCTCCCGCCGTCGCCAGACACTTACCCTGGGGGCGGGGGGGGGGGGGGGGGGGGGGGGGGGGGGGGGGGGGGGGGTGCCCAGTACTCTCCCCAGCACCCAGCCAGGAGCAGGGCTGGCCCTCACCCTCGCTGCCCAACACACAGGCTGCCGTCTCTAGTTCCAATCCCAGGCAACTTAAATCTTTCCAACGTTACCCACATTCGTAATTGCGAAATAATAAACATGACAAAATTCAGATTAATAGAGCATCCAGTGCAGCTCCTTTTGCAGAGAGAGCCCTCCGGAATCCTAAGCATAATAGGGCTGTGTTTATTCCTCCACCAGCCGCATAATGTGACTGATTTACAAGAGTTTAACTCAAGTGTTAATCTGACAGTGACGGAGAGCTCCTCACTGGCACTGTCACTTACACTATCATATTAGTTGCCTCCTCTATTAAAGCAGTGTGGTCGATAATTGGAATGCTTTTATGTCTAGTGGTTCTGACAAGCCTCTCTTCAAGTCACATATGGGCGGTCTGGCTCTCCGCTCGGACCCACAGTGGCAAATAATTTCAGCTGCGAAAGTATTGTTCTCCTCGTATTGTGGAGCAAGGGCAGTTCAAGGAAAGCGGGACTGTGTGCGCGGCTACCTGCTGGTGTGTAGTAAAATAAGATGGACATGATACCGGGCTGGGAGTACAATTAAATCTATTTTGCACCAATGTGTTGCTGGACAGATGAGTTTCCACATGGTAGAGCTTTATGATCTTTAAGGTAGACTGAACTAATAGATTGGTGTGGAACGCACTGAAGTTACCAAGGATGAGAAAGCAGGCAGTAGGACATTTGAACTACAGGTTTCTCATATGCTCCGCATCATGCTGAGTTTTTATAGCTCCTGGCTTTCAAAAAGCCTGTTTCAAAGAGGTTTGCGCTAGACTGGGCATGCAGTTTTGCTCTACAGATATTGTCGCTACCGATTTAGTGGAATGCAATTAGGAAGCCTAAATTAAGTGGTAATGGAGAACCAGCTCTTGAAACTAGGGTTTCCACGGCAACCACTGCTTACAATACAGCCTTCAGTTAGTTTTCCCACTTTATCTGCAAAATGCACAATTGAGCTTTAAAACAGCTCGGCGCTGAAAAACGCACTGTAAACAACTGTTTGCGGTGAGAGTTTTACACTGTCTTTAAATACAACAAACTATCACATAAAATTTACTTGTCCGCACTGATCACGCAGAATCTGAGTTGCCAATCAGTGAGTGATCTTAAAATTTATTAGCCCTTTCCCATTTGGGGGTTTTATTTTTAAGGGAAGATGTCATGAGTCATTAGGTCTCTTAACTTTGGTCATTCTTGCTCTATTTTCAGCTCCCCTGATGATCTGTACATCCTAGCAGTCCCTTGGTGAAATGCATTTTTCATTTCAGTAAACACAGAGTTGTCTTGAATAAACACCCGGTGCGCTCCTTTTGAAGGTTGTTTTCATATTTTGGTAACACTTGGAAGATGATTCTTTTATTTTCTCTTTGCAGCATGTCATAGACTTGCAAGACTTTCATATTTACTTATTTTTATTTATCCTCTTTCCAGATTACTCCTCCTTTGAGTCTTTGAAAGCTCACGTCCCATTTCTCCAGATGTTCAATGGTAAACCCACTGGGAACTTGCGTGGCAATATAGTAGCAGACAAGACGAGACAGAGTTCAAAGACGATATCGAAATAGGTGTGTTTTTAAACACACAGTTGTTTCAAAAATAACCGTGGAAAATTTGTACTTTTGCAAAATGCATTTTCTTGCATGGTGGGGAATCCATGTTTTATTATTACAAAATTCTCACTTTTGTGTAGGTGCGTCAGGAATACACACACACGTATCAGCGACGTGCATATGCCGTTTTTTAGTGGGAAAAAATCAAATTGGGTTCTGCAAAGAGGAGGAGAGGAAGGAATCAGATTTGGGGTCTTGGAGCTGTAACACTCTGCTTAATTGCCAGTCTTAACGGGATGAGCACTGGAACATGTCTGGACACATTCAGGCAGCTGGTAAAATCTCATGAAATCCTCTGCAGCACAGAAGGTAACATTTCCCTGCGGTTTGTGCTCTCTCAAGATTGTCCTATTATACGTGTGCCATTTTCACTGTGAGAACGTGCAGCGAGAGGGGCAGAAAGCATGTGTGCGTCATTAGAGTACCTATCACTTAAGTGGCTTTTGGTGACAGAACTAGATTCTAATGTCAGCGGTCCTGTCCGTGTCTCCATTGGATACGTCCCCCATAGACTGGGTACCCCAGGTGGGGCTGGCGCTCTTCCCAGTGAAGCCTGCACCTTCAGCCGTGTGGCCTGGCTCTTCCAATTCCAATTTATTGCAGTCTCCAGTTTTGACCTACAGCACATTTAGAGGGTGCTGTGCTTAATAGAAAACCATTTTTCTTACTGCTCTGTGATACTGTCCACGTGGCTTCTACGATGTTTACATTTTGCAAATATAATTATTGAAGAAAACCTAAGAATCACATACAAAAATGTTGCTCAATATTTCAATAAGGCTCATGGCATCTTGAAAAGGATCTCGTGGCATATCTTGACATCGCCATAAACTCAACCAAAGCTTCGTCGTAGCTCTTTGTTATGAAAATATGTCTCTCAACTTATATCTTCGGAATTTCAACTTGCAGCGATCATAGCCATCCTTCCATGCCACAACTGATAAACTTGAGAGATATTATCCAATCGCATTCCAACTACAGATGAGACACACAGGTTTTTTTTCCCCGTGACTCAAAATAAAATATCAATTCAGTGGGTTCTCAGCTCCAGTCTCCAATGGGAAGAAACCTGGAGTAGTAGTAATGTGCCCATGACTTTTGGTCATCGTCTTATTTCAACATTGCTGGCGTTTCCTCTGAAATACAGAAGGACACGCCAAAATTAACCTGCTGTGGAAATCATGAGTGTACTGACGTGTATCCTTTCAATTTCATTTGACAAATCTTTGCAGCAAAGAGAAGGTTCTAGTGTGAGGCAATCCCCCAGCATAAATCCAAACTACATTTTTTTGAAAGCTACACTTTTAGAATATATGTGTGTTCCATGATGTGCCCTCTCCAGGCAACAGATCCTACCTCAGGCCCCCGATACTTTGAAGGCCATGCAAGGTCAGAAGCAGGCCCCGCGACACTTGGCTGTGCCACTCTCCTCTCAGCTGTACAAAGAACTCCGCACAGCAGGTGGTGAGTGTTCCAGGGACCACGAGGGACAGATCCTCTGCTGAGAGCCCACCTCATGCCCGGTTCTGGCCTCCGTTGGCCATGTCCCCAAAAGAAAGAAATACATCACCCTGACTTCTTATAAACTTACAATTACTCCTCACTTTTAATTTCCTTCTTCTACTTAAAGTTTAATTTCAGGTATCTTCTATATATTACAGAAGTCACGTTCCAGGTAGAATTAAAAGAAAATTAACTTGGGGTACAGGATGGAAGTTTTTTGCCTTATATTCCATTTTAATAACTCAGAGTCAACCTGAATAATAGGAATATTATTAATCCATCTCCATTTTCTACTTTAAGTCACAACTTACATTTTGGTTCTAATTGGTGTTATTTTAATTGCCGTAATGAATATTCCATGTTTCATTAGGAGGGCAGCATGTACAAAATGGTGCTGGGAAAGTTCTTTTGGATCCTTGCGGTTCATTTCAGTTTTGAGGATTAACTGCATGTTTCGCCTTTTAATGAATATATAAGTGTTGAACTCCTTTCTCAGAGAAACTACTGTTAAAGTATTGTGTCAAATTATTGTATTTTATTCCGTCTCCACTGGCGGGGGGAGGGAGGAGGAGAAGCCAGAGGTGGATATGTGTGTTTTTTCTTAAGCCATGTTAGTTTTAAACATGTGAGGAGCCCAGAGGTTACAGGGGATTAAGATGCTGTCTGCTGTGTCATGAACTTTAGAAATTGAAACAAATACAGCTGATAAAAGATGATCTTTGTTTTGATTACACAGAAATGCCTTTGTGATCCTTTTCTTTCAGGTGAAATAAACATCTTTGAAATAAGCGCGGTAAATATGTTTCTAAGCATGGCGCATTGTGCTTGTAATTAGCTCGTCCCCCTTTATGAAGTGGCAGGCATGAGTTTGTATCTAATTACCTCTGAGCAGTTTACTGCTTTCCTATTTTTGTGAAAAGTCTCACAATACATCTTTACAACCATAAAGACACTCATTTGCTTATACTAAGGGTTTTATGGGCATCTTGCCTTCTTTTTATTTGAGGGGGAAAAATAGAGGTGAGCATCTTTACAGATCTCCCTTTAAACCCAGCAATCTGTGCGCACTGAAGAATCAATGCCTGATAGGCTGCCTGATATTCTGTAATAAATTCCTAGGTTTATGGACTTTTCCTTGACTAGCTAGCTGGTAATGCCACAGAAATTGATTATTTGTGATGTTCTTATCACTGCTTAAAGTATCTAATTGCTTTTCCTGCACAGATCTGGATTTGGCCTGGTGGATGCGTGGTGACTAATGAAGGAAGCCCCATCACTGGACAGATGGTCTCCCGGTACAAGGGGGTGTCGATAACAAACCTGATGCGAATGAATTGTGTCGATTTGGATTCTATGGAACTGAAGATCTCAGGAAGGAAGATACAACTGAGTTGCCTGCACTTCAAAAGTTCCTTTTAATAAAGCCTTCAGAACCTATAGAAAGTGCTTTAGTTTCTATTTTTTCTTGTACTTTATTTTGCTCTCTACTTTGTGCTTTCTTTTACTTTATATTGCTTTACTGAAAACATTAGGACATTTAAAAATCTGTTTTCCATAGGTATAACATATCTTATATTATTTATTTTGATTAGCATATAGGACTATGTGGCTTGGAAGTCTACAGATAATTTTAAATGCTTAATATACAGATTAATACAATTAAAAGCTAAATTGAAATTAAAAAAAAAAACAGTACATGCAAAAGACTTATCTTCCAGGGGAAAAAAACCCAATAGTTCTAGAGCAATAATCTCCTACTAGCTATACTTAACTCTATGCATGCAATTATCTAATTTAACAGTTCTGGATATTACTTGGTCTCCTGATTAAATAAAGATATCTCCATTCATAACTAAATATTATTTTAATATTGTTTAGGGTCTGTAGACAAGTCTTATAGTTAGAGAGCAACATATACTAGATATGTATCAGACACACCAATATTCTAAATCGATGGCCAAGCAAAAGGTACTTGGACATGGGTCATAACTTTGACTTTGACTTATAACGTCCTGACTTATAACGTCCTAACAATTTGGGGTTGAGTCAAACAAATTGTGCTTCTGTGCTAATTGGAAATAGCTCCCTTGATCTCTCGACCTGAGCACATCCGCCTTTGGTGAGCTCAGGTGGGAATTTTGTTCTTGCTAAAAACTACATGGACAAATTCCTTAGGTGAGCTTTCCTAAAACGCTATGCTAAGTATGTTTTGGTTAAGTCAGTTTTGTCCTTGTTAAAATACCAAGTCTGCATACATCCATATGTCCCCCTCGTGGTGCCGTGTTGCATGGGTGCATCCTACTTGTCGAGAGCATGCTAGTGTCTAAAACTACATTTTTTTTGCACGTGGTGAACACTTGGTAAATATTCTTTGCATTTAGCTTAAAGGAACTGAATTAAAGAAGTTTAATAATAATCATTTGACATAATTTGCTATCTCATAATACTTTTGTTCAAGCATTGCTACTTTTAGGGACTGGACCATACTGTTATCCCTTTGAGAATGGGAATTCTGCTTTATTTATCTTAATATCACTAAAACCGAAATGAGCATCTAATGCCATGGTGCCAGGTGGGACTCTGAGGGACGTATGCATGGGTGCATGAAGCATGTGCAGGCTCACTACGAGTCTGGTCTGTACCCAGGAACAGAATGGGAAAGTGCTCATTATGCTAGACCATTGCATTAACAAGATGAAACTCTAATAAACTGAGGATGAATAACTTTAAGAAGTGTAATTCTTGGACAGCCCCATGGGAACAAATGCCATTTGATAAAAAACATGTTTCAGTTCTGGAAGCAAATAGAGCAAGTTCAAACCCTCACTCCAGGGCATTCCAAACTTGGGATCCAGGGAAAGCTACTCACCCTTTCAAATCTTCTGTGCTCTTCTTCTAAGTGAGGAAAATAAAATTCTCCTTAGGCTTGAATGTAAAGACTCAGTATGATTCGCTGCAGACAGTCTTAGAAGATTATAAACTCACATAGGGTTTAATGTTTTTCTCTTCTCCTGATTTCCGGTGATTATAATCTCTGATTTTTATGCTGAGAAATCAGGAGCATCAGACTTCATTAAAGTATTTCATTGTAATTTGTAGTAAATTTTCAGGCTCTTGTCTTTTTTACTTGTTGGGTTTAATTATTCTTCCAGGATTATTTTTTGTCTGACTGGTTTTCATTCCCTTCTATTTCTGTTCATTCATCTCCACGGTGAAAGATCCTAACCCTTACCATCTGGTAACAACCTAGAAATCTGGATAACTTTTAGGACACAACCAACAACATATTTTTGTTCATTACACATCTTCATATGATTTGGGAGAATGCAATTCTTATCTTTGCATCATATCTTTTTAAATATTTAATTTTTTCCCCAGGGTCTTCCCTTACAGTGTCAATCCCAACATCTGATGAATTGCTTGTGAAAAATATGAGGCACCAAATTCTTGTCTGGTTTTCAGAAATCTTTTAGGAGGGCAAGGATCTTTGTCTCTCTAGAACAGTGCCTGACACATAATTGGCACTCAGTAAACCCATGTGGAATGACAGCTGGTTGAATAAAAAGGCAGCCATGATACCATTTTTAAAATTAAATAAAGAAAATCATCTGTTAATTTATTATGAAATTTATATTTTCAGCCTGTTGCCATGAACAAAACTTAAATCTCAAGTGACCAAATATCACAGAAGAGCTAAGACAGGAAAAGCCCAATGTCAATTCATTTAGATATATAAAAAGCACTTAGGTAATCATAACTATAGAATGATACAGTCCACACAATTAATGGGAAATGAGAGGTGTTATCTATATGTTGCATAATAAGAATAGCAAAGAGTTGGGGTGCTTGGATGCTGCAGTCAGTTAAACACCTAACTCTCAATCTCAACTCAAGTCAGGATCCCACAGTTCATGGGTTTGAGCCCAGCATCTGGCTCCACGCTCACAAAGAGCCTAGCCTCTCTTTCCTACACTTATGCTCTCTCTCTAAACAAACGAACAAATAAACTTTAAAAATAAAAAAGAATAGCACAGAGTTATACAAACTCAATGCCTTAGAAATATTAACTCATTGGAGTGCCTGGGTGGCTCAGTGGGTTGAACATCTGACTTCGGCACAGGTCATGATCTCATGGTTTGTGAGTTCGAGACCCCCATTGGGCCCTGTGCTGACAGCTCAGAGCCTTGAGCCTGCTTTGGATTCTGTGTCTCCCTCTCTCTCTGCCCCTCTCCCACTTGTGCTCTGCCTCTCTCTCTCTCTCTCTCTCTCTCTCTTTCTCTCTTTCAAAAACAAGTAAACATTAAAAAATTTTTAATATTAACTCTTTTAATTCATATTACAGCCCTGATTTCACAGTCTCATTGCACCAAGGAGACAATGAAGAGAAAGAGAGATTCAGTGACTTGTGCAAGGAAGAAGGGGGGCCAGGCTTTGAAATCTTCACTCAGGCTCCATGTTGTAAGCTATACACCATGGGACCTTGTGGCCAAATAGTAATAATAGCAATAAATTTTTGTGCTTATTTTCCTACTCTCAGTTTCTAAAGTTTATTTATTTATTTTGAGAGAGACAGAGACAGTGCGAGTGGGAGAGGGGTAAAGAGAGGGAGACAAAGAATCCCATGCAAGCTCCACATTGCTACCACAAAACCCAACATAGGGCACGAACTCACTAAACCACAAGATCATGACCTGAGTCAAAACCAAGAGCTGATGGTTAACCAAATGAGCCACCCAGGGGCCTTCCTGTCCTCATTGTATGAGACTATGTATCTATAGGCCACACCCGTATGGGTTTTGTGGGCTTATTAGTCCAATCTTACTACTAAAAGTTGAGAATACTACCCCCATCCCTCCATCTTCGTTCCTTTGATTATTCTGTCAACCTGAGACACTCCCAGCATCTTCTCTTTAATCCTGCCATCAGCCATGCCAA
Source organism: Suricata suricatta (assembly GCF_006229205.1). Lineage (NCBI taxonomy): Eukaryota > Metazoa > Chordata > Mammalia > Carnivora > Herpestidae > Suricata > Suricata suricatta. The sequence continues at coordinate 83,160,229 of NC_043703.1, read as the reverse complement.
ATACCTCCACATGCTCGCCCCAAAGCATCGTCTCCTTTGTCATTTACCCCAAAATTCACAACTCCAATATTCATCAGAGGAACACTGCTATACTCATTCTCCCTTGTCTCTAAAATAGCCTATCTATTTTTTTCCATTGACTTCTTTAAAACATTTCTCCACTTCAGTTGGGAAGGGGATGTTTTAAAATTAATAAGGAAACTTATTAGATTGTCTTGCTTTTTTAAACCTTGTCAAAAAGTTTATGTTATATATTTAATGAGCTGTGTAAACTGCATTGATGTAGTTCCGGAAATGAAATGCTATCCCCATTTTCATAACTTTATTTGAAAGGAGACTCTCTATGATGCATCAAGATGCTTATTTTCTGATGTCATCAATGCAGATTACCAGGTAAACTCTTTGGTACCACACCCCATCTTTTTGTTCTTCCATCCATCTACCTTTCTTTTTAAAGAACTTCATCCTTTGTATAGTTAGTCCACATTTTTCCAATATAGAAATGACTTCTTTAATATGTAAGTCATGTCTAAAATGTTTGGAACTTAGGCTTTTCAACAAGACAATATGATCATTGGACACCAGGAGCTATCCTATATTCCCATTGCCAACTGGGAGGAACGTTTATCTGGGAGTTTTAGTCATGCAGAAAGAGTTCTGATTGCTTCACAGCTAGAAGGGATCGTAAAAGAGTGATACGGGCAATGTCTGCTCCTGTCTGAACCAGGCAAACGTATTTCCCCTGTTCTCCATCAGCTGAAGGTCATCCCACGTTTACTGCACATTTGTGTGCCAAAAACTGTGCCCGAAAGAGTGTACATGGGGGAGGCAGATATGTGCACACATAAATAAGGTTCAGAATAATAAAGAAGATGCTAGGGGCAAATGTGAAATGTTATTAGAGGCTGAGTGAGAAAATTGTTCACACTGTTAATGAATCTTTTGGAAAGGTTTCTTGCAGGAAGTATACACAACAGTTTCCAATTGACAGAGAGGTGGAAAGACATTAACACCAATAAGAAAGAAAGAAAGCACGTGAGTGGCTCAGTTGGCTAAGAGTCCAACTTCGGCTCAGGTCATTATCTCACAGCCCCATGTTGGGCTCTGTACTGACAGCTGGTAACTTGGAGCCTGCTTTGGATTCTGTGTCTCCCTCTCTTTCTCTGCCCCTCCCCCCGCTCATGCTCTGTCTCTCTGTCTTTCAAAAATAAGTAAACGTTAAAACAAATTTTAAAGAAAAACATGTGAAAGGCCTAGAGGAATAAATATCCCTGAGTATTTAATGAAGAGCAAGAAGCTTGATGTATCCGGAAGTTTGAAAAAGTGGGAAGGAAGAAGCAAATAAAATGCCTTAAAGACATACACAGGTCAGGGCATTTATTTGTTCAAGCAACAAATAGTTATTGAACACATACCAGAGCCAGCCACACGATAGTGCTATAGCAGTGAATGAGGACTTGTCCCCAGCCCTCAGGAAACTTGAGGTCTAGTGTAGAGGTCAGGCTTAGAAGAAACCACTGACAAGAGTGGTGAGTTCTGGACAGAATTCCCGTGCCTCAGTACTTTGTGACTTCATAGTGCAGGAAAAATCAAACCAAAAGGTTTTTTAAACCAAAAAAATTGACAAGACACAGCTTGTCAAATTTTTAGTGTTATATTCCCAGGTGTGGAATTTTTTTTTGTCCCTTCACAATAGTGATGACAAAAATAGTAAAATGCCAAAAGTCCAGTGTAATGAGTAGTTATCACCTAAATGGAGAAAGATTCAGAAGTTGACAGTGTGGCTTCAAAAGAGTAGCATCACCATCATCGTTATCAGCAGCAGCTGTAACAGCACCCTTGTCATCAAGAATCCTGGTAGTACTAGTATTTTCATACTGAGCCTTGTGCCGGGGGCTTTTCTAAGAGCTTTGCTTTTCCCCTCTTGTGAATCCTCAAGACCAATCTTCTTTTGGTAGTTGTGATATTTCTGTCCATGTTACAGATGAAGAAAATGAGATTCAGAGATGAAAGGAAAATCCCCACATCTTCCAGGGATTATTAGATGTTGGCTCTGAGCAAATCTAAATTCCTGGGGAACCAGAACATCATTGTGGTGAAGGCCTTGAGATATAGAAGGTCAAGTTGTGTTCAAAGTCTCTGAGGCAGGGCTGGATACTGTGCAGAGCCTAAGAAGTCAAGGGTTGTGACCCGTTGGCGCCTCCTACCTAAGTGTCTCGCTGAAAACAAGGTGCTTGGACACTGAGCCATGGTATGTGGAACCAAGTGGAAATTTTTGGAACTGAATTTCCATACCATTATCTTCACACAAAATGGTAAACCAAAAGCAATACCACACATCACAGGTAGAATCGTAGAGATAAGAACCGCCGTCAAAGACCTAAAAGATTCAGGATGATTCATTCTTATCCAAAGTCCATTAAACTCAACCACTTAGTGTATGCAAAAGAAAAAAGGGTCTTAAAAATGTTTGGATTTTAAAAATTGCATCAGAATGTGATATTAAATGCCCTTGCTGCTCCTAAAATAATCTCATTATTGAGGTAAATCAACAGATTCTGGTAACTAGTATACATCTATTAATCTGATGAGGTTTTTTTTTCTTTCCCAATAACCACAATTCACTAGAAGTAATTTACTTTTGCCCAGAACACAAATTTCATCTCACCCTTTTATCTCACTCTGTCATAATTGATCCCACAGAGACGTTGATCTTCTCACATTGCAGAAGGCCGAATGTTGATAACAGATATCCTAGGTTTCTTGGTGAGACACAGGAGTGCCAGAGTAGGAGATAAAAATTCAAAGACTTGGCCCTACATCAAAAGTTCAGCAGTTGTAGTTGTCTGAGACATATTAGGAAAGTCTTTTCAAAGTTCAAGAGGTATGCCACATTGTGAACTCTACAAGTAAGAAAGTGGCCTCTTTTTTTAATGTTTATTTATTTATTATTTTTAATAGTTTATTGTCAAATTGGTTTCCACATAGCACCCAGTGCTCTTCCCCACAAGTGCTCTCCTCTATTACTACCATCTCCCTTACCCCCCTTCAACCCTCAGTTCATTTTCAGTATTCAATAGTCTCTCATGTTTTGCATCCCTCTTTCTCCCCAACTCTCTTTCCCCCTTCCTCTCCCCATGGTCCTCCATTACGTTTCTCCTATTAGACCTATGAGTGCAAACATATGGTATCTGTCAAAAAACTATCAAAAGTGGCCTCTTTAAACTTTGGAGATGATATAGACTACACCACCTTTTAGGGAAACATGGGGGGTGGGGGGAAAGGCTTTCCACATGGCCCTAGTAGCTGAAAACATCTAGACCTTGAGATATAGAAGGTCAAGTTGTGTTCAAAGTCTCTGAGGCAGGGCTGGATACTGTGCAGAGCCTAAGAAGTCAATAATAATCCAAGCTCATAAGACTTTGGAACAAAGTTATATTCCCAAGAATATAATTATTCTTCTGTTGAGAAAGAGTTACTGGGTTACTTCTGAATTCTGGTAGACGGAATACCTGACTATGGGACAATGAATAACCATGTGTCCTGAGTCGACCATCCAGGACTGAGTGTCATGTGAGTTGCCAAGCCATAAAGTCAGATGTACCCAGAACTCAAGCATGTCAAGTTCAAGCTTCTTGGGGAGTTTTCTATGGACAGTTGCCTTAAAAAGATAAAAAGAGGGGTGACTGGGTGGCTCAGTTCGTTAAGTGTCCAACTCCAGCTCAGGTTACTATCTCATGGTTTGTGAGTTCAAGCCCCGCATCAGGCTCTGTGCTGACAGCCCAAAGACTGGAGTCTGCTTCAGATTCTGTGCCTCCATCTTTCCCTCTGCCCCTCCCTCTCTCTCTCAAGAATAAATTAACATTAAAAATGTTTTTTTAAAAACTAAAAAACAAAATGGAGCCTGTTTACAGACTAACCTACATGATAATACTGGTAACAGTAACGAGTGGACTTTTCACACATCACCTCAGTACTCCCTGAAAGACAACAGGAAAAGCAAACCGTCTCTTTTGACAGAACTTCGAGTGGTACATCTTGTTGGTTTGCTTTTGTTTTGCTTTTGCTTGGTTACTTTGTTTAGAAAAATAAGCACAGGTACAGATCTACACTAATTTGTGGGAGACGTGTAATGGTTTAGCCATATGGTAAAAAGTTTGGAAAAACCAAGAGTGAAGAACTAGTGACAAGGAGGTTTGGAGAACAGGTGTATGAATGCATATGTTAGAATGGGCTCGGAGTGGGATGTGAATGCTCACCCGAAGGGCTCTTTGTGAAAGAGGTTCTCAATAATCAGAGGAACAAGATAGGATCCCAGACATCCTTCAGCCTCGTTCTCCAGCTACCCCAGTGCTTTCTCAATGCCACTCATGAGTGGCAAAAATGGGGATCATCATGGATTTCTCCTCAGCAAAACTGGTCTAGCTGGCCTCAAACTCAAAGTCTGGCCAGCCCCCAGGTAGCAGATTAGTCATAATTGGGTCCCTTCCAAAATGGCAGAGGCTTCAATGTCTTCTCTCACATAAAGATATATGGAAATGGAAGTTTCCTTTGTTTCTCACCTTCCATCTACCAACAACCCCCAGGACTTACTGAATGCAATATGCACAAAGGATCCAACACATTGCTTCTGATTAAGGAACTGACCTTACAAAAAAGAAAGTGAGACAATGGACTGGCCCTCAAAGGATTCACCAAGATTAACATGTCTTGTATCCCCAGAAGCAGATGGCCTTAAAGAATGTTACAATAGGCTACTGAACCCTCAGTTGTGGCGCCGACTGAGAAACAACCTTGTGAAGTGAAGGCCCTGCCGTCTAGTTGCAATATATGCTCTGAACCAGCAGCCAGTATGTGACACTGTTCCTTTCTCACTGGAAAATGTCGGTCCAGCATCTAGGGGAAAGGAGTCAGGCTGGCATTTTTCACTCCACTTATTATTTTTCTTCCACTTATTAATGCACCCTCAACAGCACAAGAAATATAGTCGATGGTACTGTAATAATAGCATTGTATGGTGAGAGATGGTAGCTACATCTGTGGTGAGCGTAGCCCAGTGTATAGAGTTGTTGTCCAATGTTGTACACCTGAGAGAGTTGTAACATCCAGTGTCACCTATCCTCAAATTTAAACACACACACACACACACACACACACATACCCTAAAAATTATCTGTTTTCTGGGACTGCAGCTTTGGGCCTTATTCTTCCAGAAGCCCTAGTATGCAAGAAGGAATGCTTCCTTTCTTCCAGAAACAAGAATGCACCAACGGGACAAGGCTGTGTAATTTGAAATTGCTGCCTTTCCACCACTCCAGAGGCACCTGTTGACCGTTGTCCATTGGCCTGATGAGAAGTCTTTCAACAGCACAGATGTTAATGGAGGCGGTTAGGACTTACTTCGAGCAGCTTCCTGATCTTGCAACTTCCTACCACAGCACTGGCTGCTTTCTTAATGACAACACAGGTAATGAAATCCCGGGGTCTAGTGGTTTCCCTATAGGCTCCACCTAAGAATGGGTCCTCCATCACTCCAATTACTGAGAGCACCCAATAACTGGGAATAAATTCCTTTTTGCTGAAACTTGCTAGGTGTGCTTTGGTTGTTTAGAACTGGTCAATAACTGATCACATGGTAGAGGTACATTTTGGTAACATATCAAAAACCCTTTGAATACGTGTACTCTGTAACACAGAACACTCTCCAGGGAATTATCTGAAGAAAATGGATGGACAAGACCACAAAAATGCATATGCATAAAGGTATCTTTTTCCAATTCAGAAATATTGAAGTTAACTGCAATCTCTAACCAATGGTGACTGATAAATGAACAAGAGCAAGCCACATAAACAAAGTCATCCCAGAAACCCCAGAATAATATTCTACCTTTCAACAGAGATGAAAAACCTAGAACTTAGAGTGAATATGTGTTTCTCAAAGAAAACGCAATCCAGGAATACACGTAACTTAGTATTGAACTCTCCATAGATGCTTATAATGTTTTCACATACTTGGAGAAGAGGGGAAGGAATAAGGAATAGTAGACAAGACTCTAAAGTGTTTTGTATATTTTGGCAAATTTCCCATTAAAAATAACACACACATTTTTTTTATAATTTAAAGTATAAGAATTAAGTCAGAGTGCATGTTTTGGTCATCATTTATTTCACCACCATTTATTGAATGCACACTGTGTACCATAAACATTAAGAAGACCAAGACAAAAAAGACGTAGGCCTGTCCTACAGAAGTGCCGAATGAGTAGGAGAGACTAGACTTGATGATTAATTTCAAAAGTTGGTCCTTATTACATGGGTGCTTTCTCCTGGCTCTCGCCCTTTCTTGCCCCTTCCACGTGTCATGAGGAAGCCGCCAGTGATACGAGAAGGTGGTTGCCGTCCAACTGTAACATATGACAAAGGTCTGAAATCATTTCCTTCTGCAATATTTTTTAAAATGTTTTAATGTTTATTTATTTTGAGAGATTGAAAAAGACAGAGAGAGACAGAGGGTGAGAAGGGGAGGGGCAGAGAGAGAGGGAGACACAGAATCTGCAGCAGGATCCAGGCTCTGAGCCATCAGCACACAGCCTGATGCAGAGCTCGAACCCACGAGCAAGATCACGACCTGAGCCAAGGTTGGCCACTCAACCGACTGAGCCACCCAGGTGCCTCCTTCTGCTGTATTTTAGATCCAGGGATGTTGTCCCAGAAGAATTTTAAAATATTTTCCTGATATTTACTCTTCTTTTTTATAACTCTGGATTCTATTTCTACCTCCCTACCTACCACCTCATCTAACTTCAAAAGTTGGTTTCCTGGGCTGGCACAGAGCAAATGCTGGTGCAGTCGGCAGCACATCCTCACCCAGTTGTTGTGCCTTGACCCTAGAAAGTTCCTTTCAATTGACTGACACTTCCACTGCTGTATTTCATGGCACACGATCCTCGATTTCCTGTCATGCCTGGAGCTGAGCCAAGAGACACTGAAATCCACAGATGCACTTGATGGATAGATAACCACTATAAATAAGTCTTTCTTTGCCCGAATGCCATATTCAAGTATTAAAAACTTCCTGGGCCTGATATCTTTCATTATTGCTTCACAACCAAATTTTTATGACATGGAGAAAAGAGTAATGTCATTGACTGTGTATTTCGGTTTTTAAAAATCAACACTCAACCATTGGGCTATATCAGTGGATTTACTGGTGCAACCCTCCACACGCTACCCATATGAATTTGGGTGCCATGCGAAAGAAAAGTATTTCTTCTACATTTAGAGATTCCTTTTTCAAAAAGACAACCAATCCATATTTATTTTTCACATTGCCTGAGCCCTACCACATCCAAGACATGAGCCCTGTACTCAAAAACACTCTAGCAGAGTGGAGAGAAAGAAGACACAGATTCAAAGATGTATAAAATCATTACATTTTAGGCTAGATGAGTGCAATGTAGACATGAACAAAGATAGAGATGGAGAGATAGGAAGAGAGATTGAGAAATCAATAGGGATTGGAGAGAAGGGAAAGATAGATAAGATGGAGATGGATAAAGAGAAGGTGAAAGGTGTTCCAGGTAGAAGGGGGCAATAACCTTGAAGAGGACCCTGAGTTGAGGGCTAACAACATTGAAACGTTTGTTATCCAAGTTTATCATGCTAAAAAACCCCAGCCGGCTGCTGTAATTATACCTGTTCCTGTGTTCTGTCTAATATGTGTCCTAATTAATCCTCAGTATGATGCTTACAAGTTGGCATGATTATGAAACAGAGAAACTAAGGCTCAGAGATGTTGCACAGGTTGGCCAAGGTTGGTAACTGATAAATGCTACTGGTAGAGCCAAACTCCAAAATCCTGTGCTCTTTTCCCCTCTCCTCACTCCCTCTCCAACAGAAGCTTAATTTCCCATGCCATCAAATCCATGTGTAGGAGGAATCTGTCTAGCCTGCTATAGCTGAAATCAAATCTACCCTAATTTCCAGAATGGTCCATGTCTGCTCACATGGCCTCCCATGGTGGGACCCTGCTCACTGCCCAGGTAGTCAGAGGACAAACCTTGCAGGAGACATGTCTTCTGACTGGTTTCTAGATCTGTCTCCTTGAGGTATGCTGGGGTACGGTGTGGGGTGGGGGTATGCAGTAGGGGGGGCAGAGGGAGCGGGGCGGGGGGACGCAATTAGCCATATTCCACCCTTCAAAGAAACCTCTCTTCTGCTTTGAAAGAATCACTCTCACTGCATCCCCCTCAGCACTTTAGGAAGCAAAGAAATTCATTATTGTCACTGTGATTAATACTGTAGAGAGGCCTGGGTGGCTCAGTCCACTAAGCATCTGGCTTTTGCTCAGGTCATGATCTCACAGCTCCTGGGTTCAAGTCCTGCATCGGGATCTGTGCTGACAGCCTGGAGCCTGCTTTGATTCTCTCTCTCTCTCTCTCTCTCTCTCTCTCTCTCTCTCTCTAAGAATAAATAAACATTTAAAAAAATTAAATACTTAAGGTAGGTGCTGAACCCTTGAAAATGAATGATGTTTGCCTAGAAATTCTGTGAATATAGGGAGCTTTGTCTCTCTTCACACCGGCATCAAGAGGGAAAATATTACTGCACAGAAGAGATATTGGTGTGTTTAATCATCCCATCATTTACTCTTGAAAGTAGGCTCCAGTCCCCCACAAAAGAAAGAAAGAAAGAAAGAAAGAAAGAAAGAAAGAAAGAAAGAAAGAAAGAAAGAAAGAAAGAAAGAAAAGAAAGAGAGGGAAAGGGAAGGGAAGGGAAGGGAA
>NC_043703.1:83148480-83151346 GCF_006229205.1 Suricata suricatta | reverse complement strand
AAAGAAAGAAAGAAAGAAAGAAAGAAAGAAAGAAAGAAAGAAAGAAAGAAAGAAAGAAAGAAAGAAAAGAAAGAGAGGGAAAGGGAAGGGAAGGGAAGGGAAGGGAAAGGGAAGGAAGGGAAGGGAAGGGAGGGGAAGGGAAGGGAAGGGAAGGGAAAGGAAAGGAAAGGAAAGGAAAGGAAAGGAAAGGAAAGGAAAGGAAAGGAAAGGAAAGGAAAGGAAAGGAAAGGAAGGGAAGGGAAGGGAAGGGAAGGGAAGGGAAGGGAAGGGAAGGGAAGGGAAGGGAAGGAAAGGAAAGGAAAGGAAAGGAAAGGAAAGGAAAGGAAAGGAAAGGAAAGGAAAGGAAAAAAGAATCTGCAAAATGAAAAAACATAAAATAAGTTGATGAATTTTTCGCTTGTAGCTAGGATGGCCATATGACTTCTCCAAACCTGGACGTGTCTAACCGTGAGTGGAGGTTACAAGTGTAAAATCATCTTCCTTCCACTTCTCAGATGCTCTGGGAAAATTAGGTTTTAAAAATTGTATTATTTGCCCATCTAATAACTTACCTGCCTAATAATGCTATTAAATACATTCTTTGTGACCAAAAAGAGGTAGGGTTTGGCGAAAGAAAGGGGGATAGGGTGACATTTCAGCCAAGATCTGCAATCACACTGAAGTAACAGTTGATGTATAATTACATAAGATATGTTAAAATGGTACTAAGAGGCAATGGCTTTACTTCCTGCCCTTTTTTTCAGTGCTCTTCACCTTCCTGGATCACCTCTGCCCCATTCCCACCCCAAGATAGAAAGGCTCAGCCCAGAGCAGCCCTGGCGTTCCACAAACTATTCACCTTCCCCTCAGCCCTAAGCCTGAATTGAATGTTGTGAAAGCTCTGACCCTCCAAGGATGAACCTGGAGGCCAACACCACCCGATTTCCAGGACCCAGAGCGTAATGAGTTCAGCAGTGACTTTGTGGTTTATTACTGAAGTCCTTCTTTCCAGAAGGAAGCTTGCTATGTATAAGTTATAATGCAATCCAAATATGTGCTTAACATAGAGAAAAATGCTTCAGATCTTCTCAATTCAGACTCACCTTGTTTTATGCAACAGGTGTGTTTCTTTACATTTAAAAAAAAAGAGGAATTAATTTTAAAACACACACCAGCAATTTAAATTCACTACAGAGTTAGCTATTTAGAGGAATCCTGTTGTAAATCCTTTCACAAACTGAAGAACATTTAAGTAATTACCCTCTAATTTATGTGCTCTGCAAGGTCAACTATTTAAACGTCTGACTTTCTTAATTCGAGGCACACCCGAGTTTTTAGACCCTCTCTAAAACTCATTATGGCTGACAAATGTAGTTTTCTTTCCATTAGCAACAGCAACAATAAAAAAAATATTTTGGTGAAATAGGTAGAAGATATTTACTATCTTGGAAACTGTAATACCATTCACTTATTGCAAAAAGGATTTCTGTTGAATTGATCTAGGCTTAATATGATCTAGAATCAAACTGTCTCATATTTAAAAACCTATTGTGAGCACATACATCTTAAATCCCTGTAATTTGTCTTTAATCTTTAAATTCCTGCAATTTGTTTTCAACCAGTCATAATATCTTTGGTGTTTATCCATGATGTCTTTTTATTTCTCTGCAAACTTAACAAAAAAGCTATTAACTGGTATTAGTTAATAATAAGAATATTAGAAAATATCTGAAATATTTGAAAATGTTTGGAGTATTTGTAAATATCCTTAAAAATATTTCTTTAACCAACAAGCTACCTTTTACGTGTCATGAAGCCAAGACAAAAAAACTCAATGAAGGGGCATCTGGCTGGCTCAGTCTATTAAGTATCCAACTTTTGGTTTTGGCTCAGGTCATGATCTCATGGTTTGTGAGTTCAAGCCCCCACATTGGGCTCTGTACTTACAGTACAGAGCCTGCTTTGGATTCTCTCTCTCTCTCTCTCTCTCTCTCTCTCTCTCTCTCTCTCTCTCTCTCTCTCTCTCTTTCCCTCTCCTGCTCATGCTCTCGCACTCTCCCAAAATAAATAAATAAATTAAAAAAAAAAAAAAAGATTCTCTCTTTCTCCCAGTCTCTGTTGCTCCACTGTCTCTATTTAAAAAAAAAAAAAAAAACTCAATGAAAATTTTTCTCCTTATTTGTGACAGTCTAGCTTTTCAAATTTGGTCTTTCATTGGCCATGTGACCAGGAGGGTCATTAACACACCTCCAGGGACACCCATCCCAGGGATCTGGTGTGAATGGCGCCACCTAGAGCACAGAGTAGGAACAGCCTCTCCTATATGGGATTTAAGTCCCTGTGCAGGTAGTCCACACCGCCCTCTTGTCTCCTGTCTCCACAGACTCAGTTCCACAAGGAGGATGGTTCTGACCATTCCCAGTGTACCCTGCCATGCTCAGAATAAAGCGGTGGCAACACTCAGACCACGCAAGCTCTTAACTCCTCCTCTAGACTGCCAGCAACGACTCCGGGCCCACCAACGTCAGGACCAGTTAGGGGGTGTCCACTGACTCGGTGAACCGGGGAGCAGGGGCTGGACTGGAGAGCACAGCGGAGCTATAGCTGGATAAGACAGTGCAGCTCCTGGCTGGAGCCATTCAAAGACGTATATTTTAAAAATTTGATATATAGTAGAATATATATTTAATATATAGTAGCAGAATATTTACTATTGAAGCTTGAAAAGATGTGAGTTCTTTGTGTGCAATCTTTCATTTATGCATGTGAGAGGGTTTTCTTTTCTTAATATTTTTACATTGTAGTACTTGTTTTCCTTGTTGGGGTGTTTGCTTATTTAATACATTCCATCAAGGACAGAAATTACATGCTGGTTCCCCCCCCCCCC
>NC_043703.1:83142606-83148380 GCF_006229205.1 Suricata suricatta | reverse complement strand
AAAAAAAAAAATTTGAATTGTGTGGGATACCAGAATCAGACAAAGGGCTGCCAAAAACAGGCTGACATCAGGGAACGTCAAAGGCTTTTCTATAGTATATGGCAGCTTCCAGTAGAGAGACACACACCCTCGGTGTGTACGTTGCTGGTTGGCTCTTTTTTTTCTTTATGTACCGTCACGACCTCCTCCTCGATGTCACCATGGTCACCATCATGGCCAATATTCTTATTTTTAAAAATATTTATTTATTTTGAGAGAGAGATGAGTGCGTGAGTAGGAAAAAGGCAGAGAGAGAGTGAGAGAGAGAATTCCAAGCAGGCTCCATGTTGTCAGTGCTGAATCCAAGGTAGGGCTGGATTCCACCAAGAGTTGGACACTTAACCGACTGAGCCACCCAGGCGCCCCATCTTCAGAGCTCACCATATACCAGCAATGTTCTGGGTACTTTATACCTTTATTCGGACTGCACATCTGCCCCGTGAGCATCACTACCTCTGATCCTCTCCCCCCACCCCACTCCCGGCCCGAACAATCCCAGGTGGGCTACCAGCTCAGGTGCACCGTGACAGGTCTTTTGCCCCCTGCACCTCTTACCTCCCCGTCCAGCTTCCTCTGATGCTGCAGGTGGCCCCAGGGAACCCTGCTCAGCAGTCCTCCCACAACCCATGAAGTGCAAGGCTGCTGACTACTCTGGGGTGAAAGGCATACAGCTCTGAGGCGCTTCTCACAAGGAAGGTCCCCAGGACTGAGCAGCCAGCCACGCACCACAGCCTCCTCAGTGACCCCCCTGATACAGGCTCTCTGCCGTTCCAGGCCTTTCTCCCCTAGCTCCCCCTTCGTGTTCCCATAAATGGCTAACACGTTAGCCTTGTCTTTGACCTCTGCTTTGGGACCATCCAAGCTGGGATGCTTGGTAACAAGGCGGTTCTAGTAAGCAGTCACACAGAATGACATATTTGAGCTAGATCACTGGGCATCAGATGGTCATCAGGTGGCAAGAAGTCATCGCTGGGAGTGAGTGAAGTGATCTCATCACAGTCCCCGGGACTCTGGCCTGTGATGCCTGGGAGAAAGGACAGGTGGAGGGTGAAGCACAGGTTAGCAATAGCCTGGCACTTACATGGCGCAGGGCAATGGCGACTACAAATACGGTGGGGGGTTTGTTCACTGTTTTGGAAATCTTGAAAAAAGAAAGCAACATGTCATTATGCATTTGTCAAAACCCAAAGAATGTACAACACAAAGGGTGAACCTAATGTAAACGAGGGACTGCAGTTAAATAGTTTTATTGGTATTATTGGTAGTATCGATATTCTGATACAATGTTGATCGGCTCATCAAGCATAACAAATGTGCCACACTGATGCAAATATGACTGATGAAGGACATCCTGTCAAGGGGTATGAGCGGGGCAGTGGGTAGAGGGGGTACCTGGGAAATCTTCATGGTTTCCACTCCATTTGTGCATAGACATAAAATTGTCTTAAAACATTAAGTCTGCTAATTTAAAAAAATGAATATGAGAAAGTCCCAAATAAGAGGAAAATAGTAGACTTAGATTGGTCAGTTCTCACCTCAAGATAGGCTTCAAAGCAAGAGACATTTTACGGCAGCAGGGCAAGGAGAAAAGGCTGCGAGCAGACTGCTGAGAACCGTACTCATGGTCAAGTTAAGGAGACAGAGTGCACAGTCAGGGCAGGTCTCCCGGGTCTAAGTCAGGGAGGGGGGGTTGGTTTGGGGCCCCTGAGCCTGAGGGTCTTGAACCGCAGGCTTCTGCACTGGGAGAAACAATGTCCTTCTCCTTGCCTTCCTCTTCCCAGCAGACCTACAAAGATCTCATCTATGGCATCTTTGTACCAGGATGATCTGACCCAAGTCCATCCCACGTCCATCGCCCGCTGGGAGAACGCCACACCCTGCGGTCATCTCCCGAGACTCCTAGAATGTCACCAGGATATAAAACCTTAGCAACGGACAGACCTTGGTTACTTACTGTGGAATAAGGCCACTTATTCTTATAAGGTAAGAAAAGCAGGAGGACATGCCTGATACTTCCCCCCACCACACACACACACACACACACACACACACACACACACACACATACATACATGCACAAGACAGGAGACCAGAAGCAATACTGCATCCAAAGGGAACCAGCAAAATCAGTGCACCATCCAAGACTAAAAATGGCAGGGTAGTGGTTTCTACCATATCCTCACTCAACCCACATTTCTGGGTCCTGCAAAAAAGCAGATGGGATTGGCAAGTGCCCAGGGACTGCTGTAAGCTTCACCAACCACAGTTGACATGCCACATGTGGTGTCTTTACTAGACAGATGAAGTCCCCAAGATTGGAGCAATCTGCCACCCACAGCGGTGGCTTTCCCAACTTGCACATCCTTGGGTTGGCCCCCCTCTGTCCCTGTGATGCTCCCCTCTCCTCCCCCTTGCTGTCAGGGCTCCGGTTCTCAGAGAGATCCCTTGGTTCACACTCAGCCTCTAGGGACATCCAGCATAGGACAGTCTATCATTAAACCCATTTTGCAGAAGAAACTGTGCCATGAAGAAGCCCAGCAATGGCACCAAAGTCACATAGCAAGTGAGTAGAGCCGAGCAGGAATGTGAGCCCAGGCAGGCTGACTCCAAATCCATCCCCTTCACTGTTATGATTAGTCCTGTGAGACAGAACAATGTGGAAGGACAGACTTCATTTCTGGAAACCCTTACTCATAGGCTCTGAGGTCCTGAATCAGTATTCTGAATAATTCTAATCTAAAAATTTCCAATCATCTAAAAACTTTCAGGTCATTAAGAAAAATTAGATTTTTTTCTCTTAAAGCATCAAAACAATTGCCTCAATTCTTCTCTCTCTCTCTCTCTTTTTTTTTTACTCTAGAGAAGCTGCCTGTCTTCTCTTTCATAATGTATCACCTTCTGTTTGATAACAACAAAACCATTAGAATTATGGTAGAAGATCAACAGTTGGGCACCGCCTGGACAAACACCATTTGAAGGGGGGGCAAGTATTTGGAGTAAGTGGGCCCTTGTGGGGCGCTCCAGGGTCTTGTTATGACTATCGGTTGGTCTGAACTAGCTTTTAGGATCTGAGAATAAAGTAGCTATTTTTTTTCTTTGAATTCCCTTTGAAATGTTCTTATAAGATAATTTCTCTTGTTTTAATGTTTACTTATTTTGAAGTAGGTAGACCACATGTGAGCTGGGGAGAAGGGCAGAGGGAGAGAGGGAGAGAATCCCAAGCAGGCTCTAAGCCTGACATGGAGCTCAGCAGTGAGATCATGACCTGGGCTGAAATCAAGAGTTGGATGCTCAACCGATTGAGCCATCCAGGCACCCCAGGAAAATTCTTATAGAAGAAAAAATAAAGCACCATTCCCATCTCAGAAAAGAAAGAAATGCAGCAGCAAACCTGTGCTGATTGGAAACTTCCTCCTTGGCTCCACGAGACATGAGACCAATGTGTCCTCCTCCTGGTACTGTTTCTAATTTCTTTAACTCCCTACACTTTGTCTGACCACCCCCCAAATGTTAGCCTGCCCTGAAAATCTAGCCCGAGTAATATTCTCTCCTTGTTCAGTGTGAGGCCTCCTGTCACCCATGACCCCCCGTCCTGCCCCCAGCCCCTTACACACACACACACACACACACACACACACACACACACACACACACATGCACGCACACTCATTTCTTCCAAACCCAACTACCTACCACCCTCTGGACACACCCAGAAGTGGCTTCATGGATTTATACATCCAAGACTGATTAGTGAACTCCTATTTCAAGGCCAAGTTTCCATATGACTTTTTCTCTATAGCAATGGTTGGCGGGGCTTATCTTACATTGCTCATGACCTTGTTCTTTAGTTTGTGTGGTCTGGGCATCGTCTGTAAGATCGTATGTGCTGGCATGTCACTACTTAGCAAAAGGAGGGGCCATGACTATATTCATATAAATAGGCATATGATGGCTTAGGGGTGTGCATGTTGTAATAGGCTGAATTATGGCCCCAAAGATGCCCACACCCTAATCCCTGGAACCTATGGATATGTTCCCTCCCATGGCAAAAGGGCTATTGCAGATGTGACTGAGTTAGGACCTTGAGATGTGGGGGAGAGTGGATGGGATTATCCTTACTTACCCAGGTGGGTCCAATGTAACCACAAGGATCTTTATAAAAGGGCAGCAGGAGGCTCTGAGTCAGAAAGGGAGGTAAGAGGACAGAAAGGGAGATCAGAGTGATGCAGCTATGAGGCAGGGGAATGAGAGTCTAGAAGCTGGAGAAGACAAGGCATGGGTTTTCCCCTAAAACCTCTACAAAGAACATGGCTGTTTTGGCTCCTTGCTTTTAGCCCTAGGAGACCATTTCAGATATCTTGCTGTTGAAACTAATGTAACGTGTGTGTGTGTGTGTGTGTGTGTGTGTGTGTGTGTGTGTGTGTGTGTTGTTTTCAGTAAACACTAACTCTCTGGATTTTTGTTACAGCACCATAGAACACTGATACATGCATCTCTCACACGGGAGACTGAGTTTCTCAAAAGCAGAGATAAGTTATGGTCATGTTTTTGATCCTGCTACTATCTCAGTATCTGGCAGAGAGTGGAAACTCCAGAAAACCACAACGAGATATCACCTCATAACTCTTAGGATCGCTATTATCAAAGAAATAAAAGCTAGAAGCTGGCGAGGACGTGCGGAAAAGGGAATCGTGTATATTGCTGGTGAGAACATAAACTGGTGCAGCCATTACGGGAATCACCATGGAGGTTTCTCAAAAAACTAAAAATAGAACAGCCATCTGCACCAACAATCCCTCTTCTGAGGGATATACCCAAAGTAAATGAAGTAAGTACCTCAAAGAGCTGTCTGAAGTCCCGTGTTCACTGCAGTATTATTCACAGTAGCCAAGACAGGGAAATAGCCCAAATGTCTGCTGACAGATGAACGAATAAGGAAATGTTGGTGTGATGTCAATGTATTTAATGGGATATTATTCAGCCTTAAAAAAGATCCCACCATTTGCAACAACATGGATGAACCTGGAAGCCATAAGATCAACTGAAATACACCAGACACAGAAAGGAAAAAACTCCATGATCTCATTTACTGGTGGAATCTACAAAAGTCGAATACACAGAGGCAGAGAGTAGAACAATGGCTACTAGGGGCAAGAAGGTGGGAGAAATGGGGAGATGTTGGCCAAAAAGTGCAAATTTGTAGTTATGTAGGATGAACAAGTCTAGAGATCTAGTGGACAGTGTGGTGACGGTCATTACTAATATTTAATTGAATGCTGGAAATCTGCTACAAGAGTAGATTTCAGGTGACCTCATCTCTCTCTCTCTCTCTCTCTCTCTCTCTCTCTCTCTCTCTCTCTCTCACACACACACACACACACAATGATAACTATGTAAGAAGATAATACATTAATTAGCTTGATTCTGGTATTCATTTCATTAGGTGTATAGCATAGCAAGTCATCACATCATACACCTTAAATACAGACAATCTTTATTTTAAGAAATACACATCATCAGGGAAATCATCATCAGTGAAATACAAATCAATACCACACTGAGATATGACCTCACTCTGGTCAGAGTGGCTAAAATGAACAAATCAGGAGACTATAGATCCTGGCGAGGGTGTGGAGAGACGGGCACCCTCCTACACTGTTGGTGGGAATGTAAACTGGTGCAGCCACTCTGGAAAACAGTGTGGAGCTTCCTCAAAAAACTTATCAGTAGAACTC
>NC_043703.1:83136925-83142506 GCF_006229205.1 Suricata suricatta | reverse complement strand
TATATATATATATATATATATATATATACATACAATGGAGTACTACATGGCAATGAGAAAGAATGAAATATGGCCATTTGTAGCAAGGTGGATGGACCTCGAGGGTGTCATGCTAAGGGAAATAAGTCAGATAGAGAAGGACAGATACCATATGTTTTCACTTATAAGTGGAAAAGGAGAAACTGAACAGAGGACCATGAGGGGAGGGGAAGAGGAAAGAAATAGTTGGGGAGAGGGAGGGAGACAAACCTTGAGAGACTCTTTAATATTGAGAACAAACTGAGGGCTGATGGAGGAGGGGGAGAGGGAAAGGGGGGGTGATGGGCATGGAGGAGGGCACTTGTTGGGATGAGTGCTGGGTGTTATTTGAAAACCAATTTGACAATAAACTATAAAAGAAAAAAACAAAATTAAATTAAATTAATAAAATAAAATAAAATTTAAAAATACACATATATATTTAAAAAGAGATGAATTCTGAATTTAACTTAAGCGAATATAATGGTACAAATTACTTTTATTGGTTTCACTGCATACCTCACAAAAACAGACATGGCCTTAACTGGAGATAAAAGTCATCCTCAGTGGACAGAAAATCAGCAACGACTGAGTGATAGGTTAACAATATTTGCTTCTTTATAAGTGTTTGTTTTTAAATTCTCTGATCTCTATATTTCTGGGTTTTTAGGCTTAGGTGGTTTGATTCACTAATAATTCTAAAAATTCTGAAATGTTACTCACAAAGCACAAATACAGCTTCAACTTAACTGAAAAGTATCTGAAACTTGCGTTAACTGTTGATTTCCTAAACACTGTTTCAGTTTGGGCTATGACTAAGCATGGAAATTTCAGTTAAGCAGCAGAATGTTTTAAAAGTTACCAGTAAGTGAAAACAGGAGTTCTGCAGCATATTACTTTAAATTTTAAATATGAACCAAGCTCAAGCTGTTCTAAAAATTACCCTAGGTACCAAAAGGGCAAATTCTGAAAATCCAATTCTAATCAAGCTGTATGGGGGGGGGGGGGGGGAAGGACAGAGACAACAGGCAGTGCTGTGATTGGCCAGAATTAGAATTAATAATTAGAATAATAATTGGAATTAAGATCCATATTCCCCAAAGTACCAAAGAATTATGCCATTCCCATAGAGCAACCACACCCCAATAAAACAAAGTCAAAGAACTCCATCACTCAGTAATGTTGTCACTACAGAACAATTTAGACCACAAATCACTCAGATGATAATGAGCGATAACACCATTAGCTCTTTATCACTGTCTTTGTGTGGTTGCTGTATAGTTTTTATCCATTCTCTACCCTCACTCCTCCTTCCTCGTTGTACACCTATTTCTCTCTCTCACTCCTTACCTTCTCTCTTATATGAATTATGAGTCCCAGCAGGATCAGGAGAATATGGTTAGATGGAGAGGAACCTTTGTAGGGCTCAGTGACCCAAGGTGGCCCTGTGTCTACACTAGTCCTAACTCACCATCATTCCAAGACTGCCCTGGGCCACAAAATCACCATGCATCCTGATGCTCCAAGCTGCACGTTCATCTGTCATTCATGTAGTAACCTGTGTTGATCATCTACTTTTTCCCAGGAGCTGGACTCTACCCTCAAGGGTACAGCAAAGAAAAAGACACAACAGATTAGTATTATAATTCAGGGTGTTGTGACATATGCCAATTACTGCCAACGCATGAAGCAGGTTCATGAAGTATCTTGGAGGGACACTAAAAGATTCCTGACAGGTGACCTCCAAGGAAGCATTAGCAAGGTTAGGAGGGTTTAGAAGCAGAGGAAGAGGAGGATGGGAGACAGGAGTGAGGCTAGCAACAAAAGTGAAAGAAAAGATGGGAGACATTGGTGGAGATGAATTATGAATTCTTAAGGTATGTGGAGAGGTTCAGACCTTATCATTCAATGAAGGATGAAATGGAGGGACATGGCATGCTTAGGTGTGCTTGAAAATGTTTGCAAGAGAATCTGTGGACTATAGAAGAGCAAGGCCAAAAACAGAGAGTGTGATTAGGCTAGAGCAAAAAGCTAGTCTGACTCAATTATTCATTCAACAAGTTCATAATTCAAATATGAACTAAACTTCTACCATGCACTAAACAACCAGACAATGGACCAAAATGGGTCTGGTCCATGTGTTCATGGAGCTCACATTTACAGAGATAAGTGTCACATCATCACACAAGTATACAATTGTGAACGAAGGTAAATGCTATGAAGGAAAAGTATGGACAGGGGAATTGCATGGATCTTGAAGCAGGAGGAAGTGGGAAATTTGAAGGAAAAGCCAGTGGGAAATGATGGTGATCTGGAACAAAAGGATGCCAGAGAACATGGAAATTTGACTGATTTGTGATGGATTGATGTGTTGATTGTGGAGAGGAGTTGAGGGAATGCGAATCTTGGACAACTATATAAAGAGGGAGAACCAGGAGAGACAGAATGTTAGAAGGAGGATGTGAAGATGAAGTGATAACTTCAGATGTAGACAATTTGAATTTGAAGGGCTGTGAGACAGTAAATGGGCATGTTAATAGGTAAGTGAATCTGAAGACACATCTGACATTTAGTAGAAAGCTCTGCACTGGAGGGTGCAGGTGTGGAGTAAAAATGAAACTGAAATCACAGGGATGGATGAGATTTCTCAGGACAGGAGTCAAGTGAAAAAATTGTGATAGTCCATAAGAGGCTGTGAAGAAACCCCCACTTAAGAGACTAAGAGCCCCAGAAGGGGCAGCTGGAGATGTAGGAGGAAAACAGAGAGATGTCACCTTCAAATAGGTCTGTGGCATTCTTCTTTTATTGAAGTGTAACTGACAGACAGTAATATATTAGTTTCAGGTGTACAACACAGGGAATTCGACAACCCTATACATTACTCAGTGCTCACTGTAAGCGTAGTCACCATCTGTCACCATCCAATGTACTATATTTCCATTTTTAAATTTAAATTTGAGTTTGTTAACATAGTGTAGTCTTGGCTTCAGGAGTAGAGCGGTGATTCATCTCTTACATATGACATCCAGTGCTCATCCTAAAACGTGCCCTCCTCAATACCCATCACCCATTCTATCCATCCTCCCATCCACCCTCCCCCAGCAACCCTCAGTTTGTTCTCTGTATTTAAGAGTCTCTTATGGTTTGCCTCCCTCTCTGTTTTTATCTTACTTTTCCTTCCCTTCCCCTATGTTCAGGCAAATTATGGAAAGAGCACAAATGTCCACTGACTGATGAATGAATAAAGAAGATGTTGTATATATACATATACAGTGGAATACTACTCAGCAATGAAAAAGAATGAAACCTTGCCATTTGCGACAATGTGGATGGATCTACATGGTATTATGCTAAGCAAAACAAGTCAGTCAGAGAAAGAAATATATATGATTTCACTCATATGTGGAATTTGAGAAACACAACAGATCTTGCTTATATTTCTTATGCTTTACTTTCTATCCCCGTGACTTATTTATTTTATAACCAGAAGTTTGTACCTTTTCATCAGAAGGGCTGTATTGAGTTGTCTTTCCTGGAATGATAACAGTTTTCCCACCAATTTGCACTTCTATCTCATGTCTGTTCTTCCTTGCAGCCCAGTGACAACATGGACAAGATGGCTGGTCAGGTCTTGGATACAGGTGGTGGCCACAGGGCCAAAGAAACCAACTGCTCCATGGAGGGTAAACCTACAATGTTTGCCTTAGTCTTATCAAATGAATAAATCACTCACTGGTTGTACAGTGTGACCTTATAGGTTTATAAATCCATATGTGTTTATTTCTGTACCCACACTTTATGGCATTCCATGGTTATTTAATAGTCTAAATATTTAATATATATTACTCAAGTGACTGGTAGAGAATGGCAGTTTGGATTCTATGAATAACTGCTTCAACTACCTACTTTATGGTTTGTATACAAACACAACTATTTCACATATAAATTCATGAAAACAACTAGCCACAGAAATAGAAGTATCTACATATGGCCAACAAACTGGACCCTATTATCCATTCATATTATTCTACTTTTTAATGGACTGATCACTGTAGTAAATCAATCATGAACTTTTCTACCTTGATCATTTCACTGCCAAGATTAATTCTTTAACCCACTTTGTTCTGTGGATGCTTGTTTCAGCCATAACCAAGTCTTCTCACTCAATGGATTCTCTACAACCACATCTGACATATTCCGGGCCAAACCTGTGATTGCCAGATTCTCAGATGGGCTAGAGACTGTCACGGAAAGCCACTCGTGATGCAGCTTTATGATAGAGGTAAGCCTGGTCATGATGATTTGTCTTCACAATCAAAGCACGTGGAAGGTTGAATAGACATTGCATCATGGACCTCACTGTCTTCACATCAGAGTTCACACTGTTGTTTCTCACCACTTGCCACACTTTGCATAAAGTCCTCCTCTGTACCATCTGATTAAACCATACAATGTAAAAGAGAAAAAACAACAACATGGCATCTGTCTACAAAACACCCAGACAATGCTTTTTTTAATATTCAATATCATTAGAAACATCACAC
Source organism: Suricata suricatta (assembly GCF_006229205.1). Lineage (NCBI taxonomy): Eukaryota > Metazoa > Chordata > Mammalia > Carnivora > Herpestidae > Suricata > Suricata suricatta. The sequence continues at coordinate 83,137,944 of NC_043703.1, read as the reverse complement.
AAGCACTACTGAGAGTCCCACCAAATGAGGTGTTTGTGTATTCAAACATTCCATCAGATTACACTCGATTAACCAAATACGATGCATCAAGTCAAATATGAATCCTGAAACTCTACGATAACTGTGGAAGTACATAGCGTATTTTTTATGTTTGAAAACATCTTAATTTTTTTTTGAGATCTTTAAAAGGCTTGGCACATGTTGGTTCTTGGAGTCTTAAATAAATCAGAAGGAAGTCAATCTGGAAGCCCAGCCCCGCTATATTCACCCTCACGGAAACACAGGTCTTTGTCCTTGTCTCCACACCCCTTACCAGCTAAACGCCAGCAACGGTGGGAAACAGTGAGTAGTTGCCTTCAACCTCAGAACATTGTTTATTGAGCACATGCTATAAGTAAGATACCATAGAGGCACCTGCCAAACGTAAAAGTGAATGAGATGGGGGGTTTAGGGAGTTGAGGTTAAGTCAGGTAAAATCATCGATTAAAGTCCTGCCGGATTTTACCTGCTGAAGCCCAGGAGGAGCCCACCAAAGCCTGCCCCTGGAGAGGTGAACTGCTGGGAGATGCTCCCTGACCCTCTTCCCTAAGGAAATCTTACACACTTCGCACTACATTCTGATGTCTGCACACCTCCACTAAAATGATGCTGTTAAGCAACATTTACCCCATCATTAACTCAGTTTTTAAACATTTCATGAGTAGGGGCACCTGGGTGGCTCAGTCAGTTAAGTGTTCACTTTAGCTCAGGTCATGATCTCACTGTTCATGGGTTTGAGCCCTGCATCTGGCTCTGTGCTGACAGCTCGGAGCTTGGAGCCTACTTCAGATTCTGTGATTCCTTCTCTCTGCCCCCCCCCCCGCCACTTATGCTCTGTCTCTCTTTCTCTCTCTCTCAAAAATAAACATTAAAAAAATTTTTTCTGTCCTTCTCTGCCTGACTTATTTCACTTAGCATGACACCCTTGAGGTCCATCCACTTTCCTACAAATGGCCATATTTCATTCTTTCTCATATACA
>NC_043703.1:83087830-83136825 GCF_006229205.1 Suricata suricatta | reverse complement strand
AAAAAAAAAATGGAGCACTTGAGTGGCTCAGTCAGTTAAGTGTCTGACTTCAGCTCAGGTCATGATCCAGCAGTTCGTAAGTTCAAGCCCCACATTGGGCTCTGTGCTGACAGCTCGGAGCTTGGAGCCTGCTGCAGATTCTGTGTCTCTCTCTCTGCCGCTTCCCTGTTTGTGCTCTGTCTCTCTCTCAAAAATAAATAAACATTAAAAAAAGAAAAAGAACAATGTGTTCCTTTGTTGAATAAAGAATTCTTCTGGTTCAAAATACTGTCTGGCTAAATAACCAGACTGGCTATCTTTTTCCAAATAGATCTATACATTTTTTTTGTCCAGAAAACTGATTTCCTGTTCCATTTATGTCCCCACAGCATAAGAATCTCTCTTGGTTCTATGTAGAAAAGGAATCCTTTTCTTTTAATTATGATGCATGAGTCCCAAGGTCTACACAGAATTTTAAGGTAAAAGCCAATTTTAAGGACAAAGAAACTTTTTATTTTTTTAGTTTTAAAGTTATTTATTTATTTATTTATTTATTTATTTATTTATTTTAAAAGAGACAGAGACAGCACAAATAGGGGAGGGGCAGAGAGAGAGAAGGAGAGAGAGAAAATCCCAAGCAGCCTTCATGCTGTCAGCACAGAGCCCGATGCAGGGCTTGAACTCACTAAGCCACGAGATCATGACCATGAGCCAAAACCAAGAGCAGGATGCTTAACCAACTGAATGACTCAGGTGCCCCTGGACAAAGGAGCTTTTTATCTCCTAATCCAGCAGTAGGATGGGTCAGCAGGTGGCTCCTATCCATGCAGACATTAGAAGACTTCGATTCTTTCCCTTCTGTTTCTCCATCATCTCCCAGGGCGTTCCTATTATCTGCATTCAAAGCTGGTTTTAGAATATTCTATACTTTAGTACCAACCAAGAGGAAGGCTGTATGTTAGGATATAGGCTTTGAAATGTCTCCTATCCTTACTGCTCACATTTCATTGATAAGAACTTCAATACACACCTACAACTGAGGCTTGAAAGATAGATAGTCCCTGGCTGAGTGGCCTCATGGCCAACTACAACTAGATTATTACCTTGAAAGAATGGGGGAAAAGATTTGTGCAGCAGAAATGGAAGTCCAAGCTACACAAAAGAAATAAGGAATCAGGGAAAAACGAAAAGTCCTAATGAATCGAGAAAACAATAAACAAAATACTATTTCACTCAAGTATAAGACTGTGAACTTGACTTTTCCATGTATATACTTCAATTCTTTGTTTTCCTTAGAATGATCTTTTGAGAATGAAAGGCCACAACACCTATCTAAGCATATAGAAATGGGAATCATCTAAGAAGAAGCAGAAGAAGAATGGATAACAAAAACATTGCCACATGACACAGAGGGTCAAGGACATACCCAGATGCCTCCAAATCTGAAAATGATGCTGAGTTGGAAATCAAAACAAAATCTAAGACTCTCCAAGCCCTAACATATGGGCCTTAGACACACATATGGTTTCCATCTCTAGCTGAAAGAGTTGGATCTAAATGGAGATTCAAAGCACATATGCAGCTTCATAAATAGAATTAGGTAGACCAGGATACCTTCCAACCCAGAAGTTTAGCAATGTCCTTTGCACAACTAAAGATCTGCTGTTCTAAAATTTAGTCTTTGTTAAAATTTCCTGGCTGGTCTCAGATCCTCATAAAGTTTGGTTTTTACACGTGTTGGGGAAGTTTTAAAGGTTTGCTTTGGGAGAAGGCTAATGAGAATCCCAGAATTTTCATTTTGGGGTAAAAGGATACAAACTAAGCCACCCACAATTTGAACCTCTGAAAAGTATAACTCAAGAATGTGAATTTGGGGGATTGACCTTTCAATAAAATGTATATCCCATCCAAAGAGCTTGACCAATGAGACAGTTCTCCACATCAAAACTAAGTCATTTCTATGATCAAAAGTATTTACAGAATCTAGAATTGTAGCTTTTTCAGATTCCAAAATGTAGTGCTCAACCTCCTCCAAAGACCATAAACATAAAAATATAAATTAAAAATCCAAAATAATGGATATGCAGTGAATGAAGATGAGGATGTACCCTGAAGACCTAATTGTCACTACTCGCTTTAAATTCATAGAGCCACTGGTCAACTCCCAATTTTATCAAGGTAATGGAGATATATGTAGGAAAAGTCCTTGTTGAGGGATTGAGGATATGGAAATTTTATATCCTGTCTATTTCATTTAATAAGTTTTGCTCTGTTTATACATTGCTTCCCAATAGGCCTCTATTTGGGAGAGAGTTTTAATGGTTTACTTTTTAACTACTCTTGGGCTGATTGGGTTTGGCTATATTTGCCAAATATCATGATATAATTTCTCTAAATATTATGGTTCTAGAAAGAAAGGGGAGAAAAACCTAGAATGGCACCATCCTTTCCAATGGTAAACTGACCCAAACTTTATAATATTAATTGATTTCTACCCAGCCTGCACTATCTAAATATAATAGTAACTGAAATAATTGAAGGGTTCCGTATGAGGTCTTGCAAATTAACCCTATCAGCTGTACAATGAACAGGTTGCTCGGAGAATGTCCAACCTTGCTCCTTTGCCTGACAATAATTGTCTGGATTAATTAATCTTCTTTGTTAGGAAAAAGATGTAAGTCAACCAGTGTACACGTTTTATAGTTACACTATTGAAACGGTGTCTTTGATATGAAATTAAGATAATATTATCACTAGGTGAATTCAGAACTCTCTCAAACCCGTCTACAAAAGCTTGGGGGAAGAGTGAATAACTAAACGTTTGCCAATATGTGTTCTCTCCTCTGGACCATGGTTTTTAGGACTTCTACGATTGGTAGTTAGAAGCATTTTAACCCACCCTCTTGTTGACAAGACTACGGTTCAGAGAGGCAAAGTAACCTGCCCCTGTTTACAACTCCCTTGGACTCTCATTCCATTGCTCCTCCCTCATCATATTGCTTGCTAGCAACCTCTTCTCAATATTCAGAATGAGGAAAACTAATTGTAAGAATCCTAAGGCCCCATAATCAATGCTCAAATAACTTTAGTTTCCAAATCAACCATTTGAGAAACTGACAGGAAGTCAGAGAAAGAGAAGATATGGTCATCAAAAGGTATTGTGGAAGAAAAAGCAAATTCTTGAGGGTAACAGGTTCACGCACAGGTTGTTGCTCTTCTGAGTTAGGCCTACAGGAATATTCCTGCAGGGCATACTGAGGGAGGTGGAATTAGAAAGATTTCACTTGCTCAGTATCTCCTTTCTCGACAAGACAAGTAAACATTGACATCCCACGCACCTGGAGAATAGGAACGCTTGAGAATTCACCATCAGAGACAAGGTCATGAAACTCATGGACAGTGCTGGAAGCTCCTCATTGAGGGAGATAAGACAAACCTTTCTCTCTCTGAAAGGTTTAGACTCAGGAGACCCTTTTCATTTTCTAAGGTGAAACCCCAAAAGTCAGATTGGAAAGGAAGTGTTTAGTGAGCCAGAACCTTTGGGAATTAGAAGCAGGTTTCTTTTTTCACACAGTAAATCCTCTTATATCCTTGCATTAGTTCCTCACCTCCTTCTATAAAAGGGGGTTTTCTAGATGCCGCACAGACAGTACACATGAGTAGGCTGGCTCGCAAGCCCTTTTGCCAACAGTTTGGTTTCATCACTAGAAGGAAGGATTGCAGACGTTGCCAGCTGTGATCCTGTGGCTGGAGTGTCCCTGTCCCCAGGAATAGCATCAGAGAATATAGAGCGGAGAGTTAAACTTGGCTCATCACCGGGAGTCACGCACACCATATGTAGGTTGAGCTGTGTGAGTCCTTTCTCTGTGCTGGAGAAGAGAATATGGACAGGGAGTCACATACTATTTCTGCACAGCGGAACGTGCTTTTAAACAATCTCTACAACTCATTAACACAGTCGTTCTTAACTGAGAGTCACCACTGAATGAATAAATACTCACTTGGTGCCGTCTCGGGCACTATATGCGGCACTCCGGGAGCTGACTGTGCAAATTCTCTGCTACCTTAATCATCTTTGGGCTTGTCTTCCCCTGAAACTGCCTGTGCCACTTTGCCAATATTCACAACAGATTTTGGACTTGAACGGAATGGACACAGAGCATCCTCCTGGGGTTTCCTCGTCTGCTGTGATATGTGTTTAATTGTGATGTTTGGTGATTACTAATGGAAACAGAGCTTGGATTCTCAGCTGCTGTGAAAGGTGGGATGGCAGCAGATGGATTCAGCACCACGTCCTCCTTTTTACTAACCTGCAGGAGCACCATGTCAGGCAGACTGTTCCAGAACAGCATACCAATTAGGCAAAGCAGAGGCTCGAGGAAGTTTTTAGGAACCGTCCTACCAAGTGCTCCATACAGTTCTGTATGTTGACATTTCTATTCAGTGTCTGCCACCTTATCACCCAGTCTCTTTGAAATGATGGGAGGTGGGGGAATGAGAATAATAAGGAATGCGGAAAATCCTTCCTTCCTTCTAGTCCTGAAATATCCCCTGATCACCAAAACTTTGGAATCTATTAGACATCCAGGAATATCTCAGTGGTAGAGCTGAGTGCAATCTATACAAATTCCATCTTACCTGTATTTGGGACATACACCATGCCATGCTATGGTAACAAAGGCCAAAAATAGCAAGCACTCTTCTATCTGTTGGTGTTTCTCTCACTCAATACTCATCACCTAAGAGAAGTCTCTATCTTATGCACGCCAGGTCCGATGAGGGTCAGCAGGGCCCTCATCCATCTACTGTCTCAGGAATCCAGGCTTCTCCTATCTTGCAGTGCTATCATTTCAACACACAGCTCCCAGGGAAGAGAGGGTATGGAAAACTCTTAACTGGCTCAGACCAAACATGACATGTCTCTTCACTCAGAATGAGCTTCTTGGAGTCCTATGGTCTCCAACTACTTTTAGCCTTCCTGTGTGCTCAGGATTGAAGGGAGACTAGATATGGAAAGAGGTAGGCATCATCGTCACTTCCACCAATGATCAAACTCATACACTGAGAGCAGATGTGCTCATGACAATCATCTTCAAAATTGTCAGTGCCCACCACCTCTGAGGACTGCAGCAAGTCCCACTGCTTTAGGGACAATGAACTCATCTTGATCTCGAGGCTCTGCCTTCCAAGCCCACATGATGGGCCAAGGCCCCTTCATCACCAACATCCAGGAGCACTGAGTCATCTCCTTCTTACCTGAAAATATAGATTAATTCTTGTTGTATCAATCCAGCTGCCAAAACATCAAGAGTAACAAGAGTAGGAAATTTCAATTCTCCAGAATCTCTTATAGCATATGGAATTGACTTTTGGTGAGGAAAATACTTTAATCGGTGATTGGATATAAATTCACAAATGCCAGGGAATCATGTGCTCAACAAATAAAACTGAAGTCACTCTGGAGGCGGGAGAAAAAAAAGGCAGGCGGGGGTGCCAGAGAAGATCCCAACCCAGAATAACATCTGTCTAGAAATCTAGAGATGAGCACTGGGCGTTGTATGTAAGTGATGAATCACTGATGTCTACTCCTGAAACTGGTACTGCACTGTATGTTAACCAACTAAAACTTAAATGTTTAAAAAAAGAGAGAATAACATCTCTCTAGAAATCCTTCTAGTCTGTGAAAAATCTACTAAACTCAGGAACAGGACGTTTAAGAGTGACCTTCGATGAAAAACAATGACGTAGGAAACGTAGTATTCTGGCATTGAAGCAAAAAGAGGCTTATGGAAGCAGGAGCTATGAAAAAAGACTTGAAATAAGGATTCCAGTCAAGTCTGACCAGATCCCCAAGGGTGGGAGCCCTGCTGACAGCTGGCTTGCACAAGGACATGACCTTAACTGTGCTTGGAATGCGGGCTGGTGAAGGCCTCCAGCTACTCTCTGTAGGGAAGGAGGTGCAGGGGAGTAAGGCAATTAGCTCCTTTTATAGTGTCCCTCCTAGTGCCTTAACGTTACATCTCCTGAATACCTACAGCAAAAAGCACACCTGCTTTCACTTCTTAGGGAACTTACCAAACTGCCTTTCATTCATGTGGGTATTCAGTGTAGTTTCCTCCACCTCACCTCCACTCCTCACACATGCACACTCAGAACCAGGACTCAGAAAAATGTGCCTCATCCCCTAGAATCAGCACAGTGCCTGGCCCTGCCTGGAAATCAGACAGGATACAGGAGAAGCCATGCAGCACCATGGTTAGCACAGGGCTAAGTGGTACCGTCGTGCTAGTGTGTGTCCTGGCTTTAGATCCACACCTCTATCAAGAGCACTTATCTAGCTGGGAGCTAAATGAGAAAAAGACTCAAACCGTGAGTATAAAAGCCAAAGTGGAGTAAGCCTCAGTAGAGTGTCAGCTGCCTTGATAGGCACCGCCCTCCATGAATACGGACAGCAGAACAGCACGGTACTATCGTGACCCCAGGTCAGCTGGGCTGGGGGCTGCCTGGGGGAGAACACTAGCACCGGGAACCTCACAAATGACTTGCAGATCACAGCATAAGAAAGTCCACTGTGTTCTAAAGAAAGATTCAGTGCTGTTGAGAAAGTTTAGGCATCAGCTAAGTGGAAGGGAAGGCAAAAGTCACTTTCCAGAAGCTCTGAAATTACCTGATTGGCAGAGACCATGAGGGCCCCCTCCCCACTATGTTCTCCACTTCTTTCATAGCACCTGGTCTTTGCAATGGGACAGAGATGGCTAGGTGTGATCATGTGACTATGACTTGGGCGGGCAGATGTAGGTGAAGCTGTTATGTAGGAGCTTCTGGGAAAACTTCCATAGGTAACAGCAGGCATCTGCCCACTGCCCCATCCTCCCCATCGGTCTTTCTTGATGGTAGGAAAGCAGATGTGATGGAGCAGCTCTGGAGCAGTTATCTTGAACCAAAAGATGGCCTTGGGAATGGAAGCCCATGCCAGCACGAGAAAGCAGCAGCAAGACATGGCGGCTAGGCATCGCCGGAGGGGAGCTAGACGGGCGAAGCCATCGTTGCTCCAGAGGAGAGACACAAAGGAGCGGAGGGCAAGACTAGCAGAACCCTTGACCATCTATGTGCAGACATCCATGCAAAAGAAAAGTAAACTCTATCTCACTGAAGTTACAGTTACGCTGGATCCCATTTTATGCACAGTCCAACTTTCATCCTTACTGGTGTTAATGTTCTCTACCTATGCGCCCACTGACGACATTCCCATAATAATCAGACTTGGTCGTTCATTCTATTTCTCTTCAATCGTCCAGGATGTTAGCACTGATGATGCCTTTAATCTTATTTTAACAGTGATACCATCTCACACCCATCTAAATGCTCTTCAAAATGAAGCTGGAATGTCACTGTCCATCATGCCTGGACATTGTCACAATTTTCACAGACTTAGTTAAAAAAAAAAAAACAACAATGATGGGAACCATGACAAAGCTTTGCCACGTTTGCCTAGAGCTGGCCCAAGGAATCATGGGAGCCATGGGAGGAATATGAAAGCAATTATTATTCCAAAATGGCTTCTGTCCTCCCTCCATGCAGAAGAGTCAGCCCAGTCATGAATTCAGCATTCTCTAGGACACCCCCAGCGTAAAGCGGTCTTCCTTCAGAGTGATCGCTGGAGGCAGGTGGCAGCTCCTAGCCCACACATTCGGACGACTCCTCTGCCCCGGACGCCAGGGCTTGGAGATACCAGCTGCTGGCTCAGTGGATCGGGCAGCTGACCAGGGCAAGAAGGGGAGAACAGAAGGGGCAGAAAGCAGCTCCTGTCAGGTGTCACCTAGCACCCTGGCCATTCCACATGCCATTATCTTCCATGATTGATGAGAGGTCACCTGACCAGGTCAAGCTGCCACCCAGCCTCCTGTGACTACCACTGCTGGGCATGCAGAGTTTGGCCCTGGGCTCCCAACTCACCTAGTATTCAGTCGGCTGGGAATTTTTTAAACATCAGAGTATTTGTGCTGTTTTGTTCTTGTATTAACATCATCTGGTATTATTTCATTTAATCTTCATAACAACTTTTGCTAAGAAGGCATGGGCAATCCTGTTCTTGGTACCTCGAACCAAGGAAATAAGGCCCTGAGAGTTGCCAACCATACCTATGCACCTGCCATGTAGTAGGGAGATTCGGGCTACATCTGAGATTCTCCCCCTCCCCCGCCTCCGCGGAGATGGAGGGGCCCATCGGAAGGGTGGGCTTTGGGTACCAGGTACTGCCACGAATACCTGGAGGGAAGGGCTGGAGAAAGGCTTCCCCAGGCTTCACCCTCCACTCTACCTTCTTCACACCCAGGTCCCTACTGACCTCCCCACAGGGTTTGGAGTTTCTTCCAGCAGGACAGGGGACCCCGGTAAGCAGCCACCCAACCCTCTGCAAGACAGAGACTGAGAGGTGTGACACACCAACCCCCTGTGTGAGCCTGGACATTACTTGAGAACCAGGTTACATCTGTCTTACAATTTGATCACTTTTTCATTGAAGATGGGAAATAGATACAATTTTTTTTGTTCTTTACTACAATCCAAGTGCTAACAGGAACCTGTTCTCTCTCTGTGCCTCTTTTGGAGGAAGGGGACATTTCAACTGAAATACAAAGTGTGTAGTTTAAAACAAAGGAGTCAAGGGGGTGCCAAAGCAGCCTGACTGGAAAAAAAGAAGTCAAAATTGTAATGTTCTTAAGCACAAGCCTTTCCATCAAGTAATACAGTATGTGCTGTGCGGCTAATGGGCTTACTAGATCGGAAGCTCTCAGATTGATTCGGGGCTGTATGAACACTGTGGAAGGAAGGGCGTGGGTGTCCGGGACTCCTTAGCTATTCTTTTCACATGGCCCTAAATGAGCAATGTGCATCGAGCTGCGAGTTCTCTGCTGTGATTTCGCCACTGAGGAGCTGGGGGAAGGCTGTGATGAAATAAACACAGCAGAGTGACCTGTGATAGGGGCTAACCTGCCAGGGGCAGAGGCAGCCGCAAATCACCATCCTGGCCTCGTTTGCTTGCTGGCAGAAGGCGAGCGTGCAAGGGCGCACTGAGTCAGCCAAATGATACAGCACTACTATATCTAGACAGTGTTTTCTTTTCTGGAAACCAGAAAGGTCTTAGAGACAGATGGACTTTGGGTTTCCGAAAACTGTAAAACAGGGAGACAAGGCGCAATATGCACAGAGAATTGATGTCAGTTGTATTTATGCTTTTTTTTTCCTTGCCAAAAAAAAAAAAAAAAAAAACCCAGTAGATTCAGTTTTCTTATGTGGGGAAGGATGTGCTCTGTTTTGGGTAAAGTCTAATGATCCTTTTGGTGACAGAATAAAAAAATCTGCACTTTCCTTCTTTTTCTTGAGAATTGATCAGAGCTTGTTATGAACTGCCATTAATTTATCCTGGTGTTAAGAAAGCAAAATCAGGGGTGCCTCAGTCAGTCAAGCACTTGACCCTTGATGTCGGCTCAGGTCATGATCTCACAGTTCGTGAGTTCAAGCCCCAGGTCTGAGTCTGTGCTGAGTCAGAGCCTGCTTGGGATTCTCTCTCTTCCTCTCTCGCTGCACCCCCCACAAAACTTGTACATGCACCCATTCTCTTTCCTCTCTCTCTCTCTCTCTCTCTCTCAAAGTAAGTAATTAAACTTTAAAAAAAAAAAAAGAAAGCAAAATCATCGGTTGAATGCTACTATGTGCTGAGTGTTTTCATTTTTAGCATTTAATTTTTTCAGTGTCTCCTCTAAGGTAGGTTGAATTGGGACCATTCTACAGATAATAAAGGTGAAGTTGGGGAAGATTAAAGGATTTTTCCAACATCACACAACTAACAAGTGGTAGAAGTGGAATTCAGAAGTCTGGAGGACAAACCCGAGGTTTCCAACTCCAAGAACAGAGGTGGTTTTGCTTTGTGGTTCTCCCACTATCGGATGTGGGTATGAGTACGAATTTTGCCTGGGGTAATGGCAACCCCATAATAAACTACCTAACTGTTCTTGAAGGCTGATTCTGGGCCGACCATTTTATTTGCATGGTTTGAGAAGGTCAAGATTAAATCCTTCGGATGCCATCTTCCTCATGGTCCACACCCAATGTGGATTTTTGGTGCCCCTCTGTGCATTCCTTTTAATCTCCTTGCCACCTATATATCTCCATACCCATTGTAGAGGTAAAGAAAGTGAGACCCAGACAGATGACCTAACTTACCAGATGACCCACACAAATAAGCAAGTAAGTGCAGACCAGGTGGAGACACATCAAATTCCCTTGAATTCTAAAGCCCATGTCCCTCTATTACTTCTCATAGATTCCATCAGTAATTAAAGACAGTGGGGACCTTGAAATGAGGCATTCCAAACCCCTTTATTTACTTATTTTAAAAATGGAGCTCCCACGAAAGGGAATTGATCAAGGTCAGAGGCAGTCAGAGAAGAGGAGCCCAACAGGTGATTGCCCCCCTTAACCGAATACCCAGGTATACTGCCCAAAACAGAGGCGCCAACGCATGGGTGCCGGCGGCTCAAAAGGAATATGGAGCATTTCATTTCAAAAACTACACAAGGATCCAGGGAAAGAAGATTTGGATAAAAAAGGAATGGACCTTTAACGTGAAATATGAGCTCAGAAATGCTCACCGGTGACCAGCAGCACTAAATAATTAATCAAGAGCAGGCAGGTGGTGGTTTGAAATGTAAATGGACGGATGAAGGTGGGAAGCTGTCATCCAGGGGAGGGCGATGTGACCGGAATTGTGAGCCAGGCTCACCTGCCCCCACCAGGGCCCAGCCACAGACGAAGAGAGGCCAGCAGACCAAGCCACCCCAAAACCCCAAATTCCTGACTTTGACCTGCTGTTTGCTTTCATGTCCTTCTCCCCAAAGAGATGCTAAAAAATGATGAAGAGGCAGCTGGGCATGTGGGAGGGGAAGAGAAGCCATCTCAAGAAATGTCACCTGACAAGGCTGCTGGCGACACATTTGAGAACACCTTCTTTGCCTTGCCTCTTCTGGCTTCTTGGAAAACAATGCACCTTTTGTCTCTTCCTCCCGCCCCCTTCTTCCCAAATTCTCTAGAGCTCTTCCTGCAAGTGGTTCATGTGACTCAAAGACAGACAACAGCTGCAAGCAAAGGAACAAAAAAGAGTGACAATGAGGAAAGAGGCAGACAGAGAAACTCCTTTCCCTTCTCATACCAGATAAAAACAAACTAACAAAGTCGGCAGAAGACAGGATGCCTCTCCTCTAACTAAACACTGATTAAAAATCTCTGTTCTAGAAAGATGTGACAGCTTGGTGCTCAAGGCACAGAGAGCATCTTAGATCTGGAACACATACCATGCCTAGCACAGCCCCTCGTATAACAGGCCCTAAATGTGCCAGTTCTCTCTCTTTCTGTGTCTGTCTCTATCTGTCTCTGTCTCTCTCTCTCATCTACTACATTGTTCAAAAAAGCAAGAGGACCCTGAGTCTGTGAACCTCTCTAAGTTTCAGTTTTCTTCCCTTGAAAACGGATATGATCCCAGTGCCCACCTCAAAGGGCAAAAGGCTAGCCTGTGCCTGGTGCTCACAGGAGATACTCCTATAGTGCTGGTTGCTTCTTGGTTGGCCTGGAGGAGACACCAATACTTCTGGGAGGCAAAAGTCCCAGGTTCAAGGTCACACAGTGTTAGAGACAGCTGACAAGGCGGGCTCAGGCTAGGAGCAGGAGCCTGAATGTTTGGAGCACTACTAGGAGCCCAAGGGGCTGTTGGGCTTCAAGGAAAAGGGGCAGGAGTGGAATGGGGCAGGATGGAGGCAAGACCAAGGAGGTCTTGAGCTAGTCTGGTCTCGGTGGGAATGGGGAGAGCACAGCTCCAGAAGCTGTGAAGGACACAGGTGGGTGTGACCCCAATACCACCCAATACCGGTGCCCAGGAGGAGGGGGAGGTATCAGGGTGGGAGGGGGTACTGAGCTGCCAGCTGGTTCAGGGGTTGAATCTAATGAGCAAGGTCTTAGCACCGAGGCTGCTGCGCTTTGAGATGTCACCATCCTTTCTGCCTCTGTTCCCAGAAACTGACAGCTGTTTCCCTGCCTCTCCCTGCACCTCCCCAGGCACCTTCCCTTCAGCTCTGCTCCTCCCTCTTCTCTCCACTGCGCTCCACCTTCTTGCTCTCCTTCTCTTTATCATTCTTACCTCCTGTCCTTTGCACCAAAACCAGAAGTGATCTCCTCCTCACAAGAATTCCACACCCACCCGGAGGGACTCTCCAAATGTCTTCCAGGGTTTCCTCTTGCTTCTGTGTTCTGCTGGGGGCTGTGATAGCAAAGGGCAGTGTCAGGAGTGGAAAGGAGGCAAGGCAGCCGAGAAGACGCTGGAAAGTCTTGTTTCGTTCCAGAGACTCCCACTGTTGCCTCGGTATCTCTCTTCACCCCCACCCACCCGGCATCCATTACTTCCCACCTCGTCCAAGTGGAAGCCAACTGTTTACCCACTCAGGCCTGGTTCCTCAACCCATAATGGAAATAAAAAGAGAGCAGAGCCAAGCACTGAGGCGTATCCTCTGATATGGTACAGCTGCTTTGGTGCATACATTTTTCCAAATTTAAAAACCTACTTCCTGATGCCTTAAGATTCAGGGAGACAATATTACACAAACCTTTAAGTTCATGGACACTTTCTTTTTGAGAGTTTATTACTTATGACATGGTTTTCCATAGGAAGACTTCTGGTTCATATTTTCAAAATACTTATTGGCAGGGTGCCGGAGTGACTTTTGATTTGGGCTCAGGGTCATGATCTCAGGGTTCCTGAAATCAATCCCCACATCAGGCTCTGGGCTGACAGCAGAGGATTCTCTCTCTCCTTCTCTCTCTGTCCCTGCTCATGCACGCACATTCTTTCCCTCTCTCTCTTTCTCACACAGAATAAATAAACCTAAAAAAAAGTTTACTGGCAAGACTTCTAAAACCCCATAACTTAAGAACCCACTATTTTCCTGTAAAATATATATGGAAATGATATCAGCCTTGGAATACTATTTTTGAGAAATTGAAAGTTAATTTATGTTTAATCCGGGGAATATTTTCCAGAGAGGAAAAATAATCCTAAAGGTAGACTGCTGAGCTTCTTGGTGTGTGTGTGTGTGTGTGTGTGTGTGTGTGTGTGTGTGTGTGTGTTCATTTCTCTAAGGACTATGGGTTTACACACAGAAGATTGTAACCAGCCGTTCTTCATCCCTATCTCATAGGAAGCAAGAAGCTAGTGGCTTGGACTTGAGTGAGAAGGATTTAAGTTCAATAGAAAGAAAGGAGTTCCTGACAATGAGGATTGTTAAGACACTAGGAAGGTCGCCAAAGAGGGCTATACAGTCCTTCCCTGGAGGGCTTTACCATTCTGCGGATTGTCATCTCCCTGGGTGGGCTTAGGCTTGGCATCCCCCCCAGAGAGTCAGCTTAAGAGGAAAGGGAAAACCCCCAAGTTTCCCCCATCCCATACCTCTTCCTCAGGACCACCTCAACATCCTCATGAGAGGGATGGTAAAAAGCCCTCGGAGGCTGAAAGCCAGCTTGCTCTTTGAGGGACATGGGGAGGGTGACTTAGTCACACTGTCTCAACTCTTTGGCCACACCACAAACATGACAATCATCAGACACCCATCCTAGGTGTAAGGTGAGGGGAAGAGTAGGAATGAAAATGGAGCAAAAGGTGGAGCCTCCTACGAGCATTGGCCCTCACAAGATGCTACAGTGGAACATGTAGATTGAAGGTCATGATCCCTGCCCCCATGGGGGCATGGTAACCTGCAGAGGTGCTAATAATAAAATTTCCAGGTCTTTGAGTCGAAATGGCAGTCTTCCCCACACACAGGACATGTGTTACCTTGTACAAATGCGCAGCACAGGGGCCAAAGCAGCACCCAGGCCCACTGTGCGTGACCATGTCGTGTCAATTCCCTCAGCCCATGCTCTTATTAAGAAAGGCTACAGCGTCCATTTGAGCAATGACCCCCCCATTGGCCCATGACTCGGGTCTGTCATGTAGAAGGCCAAAACGCCCAGCATGTCGTTCACCCGAACCACATCAGTGAGCTTCACTTGACCAGCCCCATGGATCAAATGCCTCAGTAGTTTTGCTTCAGGAAAAAAGCCTCATAGACCCATCACAGTCTTCAAGCCTGGAAAAAGTGGGGCATCGTGAGCTCCTGGCTCACGTGCCAAATTCTGACACCATGGCCTCTCACAATCTAACCATAGACAAGGCCAATCCCGCAATCTGGACCTCGCAAATGAGTGTCACCACCAACTGCCCTTTTGAACGCTTTTCAGATTTCTTCCCAGTCATCTCACAGTGACCTGAGAGGTACACACAGTGAGAGCAGTGTCTGGCTGTCTCATCATCTGTGACTTTCTTCTGAATTTGACTTGATAATATCAGGCCCAGATGATTACCCCAAAGTTGTCAGAAGTGGTAGAAGGTTGCAGCGGTTTGTTCTCTAAGCACCTTTTTCAGGATGTAATCTTAGAGCTAAGATTTCATCTAGAAGAGATACAGATGAAGGGGGTGAAGGAAGCCTGTTGCTGCCCTCCTGGGGATGGAACCAAGGAAGAAGCTTGTCTGGGCTGCTGCTGTTGACCCCCAGGGTCAGTCCCCACCACTGGTGCCCTCCAGCCACATGAAGTCAGGACTCTGAGATGACAAAGAACCTTCTCCCATTGGCAGGAGGCATGGGACACACCTCCAAACTCTGGGTGGAGGGAGAAGCCCTCCCAATGTCTCCTAACCCACAGGCAGAGGCAGGCACTAGTTTCTGGAACCCACATGCAACCTACCAACTTCCGCAGGAGCGGATGGCCACGTGAGGTGACCTTTCCTCTCCAGTAGTTCTTACGCCTGTGCTTTTTGCATGAAATACAATTTGGGGGGGAACATGGACAGGCTCCATATTTTTGTGAATTACGTATATAAATACACATATAGAGATATGTCCCAGTGTGTGCAAATATGCCCCAAGCTCCACACACCCCTTTGGCCCTATTCTTGAAGGACTTTGATATGCTTTGTTGGGGGAGGGGAAACTTGATGGGGCATAATCTGAACACTTTTGTGTTTTAAACACATCTTTGTGCACTGAGAACTAATTAAGAGGGAGAGAAGGGAGGAGGACTTTGGAGAAGAATGACCTCTCACTCAATAACTATCAAGGGATGGCGGCACATGGATGGCTCAGTCGGTTAAGTGTCCGACTTCAGCTCAGGTCATGATCTTGCAGTTTGTGGGTTCAAGCCCCACATCAGGCTCTGCACTGAAAGCTCGGAGCCTGGAGCTGCTTCAGATTCTGTGTCTTCCCCCCGCTCTGTCCCTCCTCTCTCTCTGTCTCTCAATAATAAATAAATGTTTTAAAAAAACTATCAAGGAAAAAACAAATTCGAGATAAATAAGCTTGAAAGTCCAACCCCAGAGCTGGGACACAAAACAAAGATCCACAGAGAGATCTCTAGAGAAGTGGGCGAGATGGAGTGGACCTGTCCTTTGGGTGAAGGTTTAGGAGCATCCCAAGAAGCATGACAGCACAGGGACGGAAGACCAGCAACATGTGTACTAGCCGGCATTTCCTCTTCCACTAACTACTTATCAAATAGCGAAAAGGGAACAAATTGCTGGACCCTTCCCTGAAGATGTGTGTGGGAAGAAGAGAAGTCTGTGTCTCTCTGACTCCTTACTGGGGCACTAGCTGTGTGCGCACGACCTCAGGTGTCCCAGAGCTGGAACAAGCCTCCGTCTACAGCTGCCAGGGTCAGCCACAGCTGGAGGGCCAGCTCACCCCGGAATGAGTGAGCCTGCATTCAGTAGGGCTCAACAACCTAAACGAACATTTTTGTACCTGAAGTTACTAGATCGAGGGCTGTCTTGCGGAAGCTTGAGGACTGCGTGCTGCTCAACACTATTTTAGAGGAAAGATAATCCAGGTGCATGGCGCATGGAGTGTGCTACTTGAATTCGGGAAGAGGGCTCATTTGATTTACAAATAACCCATGAAGTTGGCACTAGCTTCTCCCTCCCCCCAGCACCTCTGCCTTGAGCTTCCCCCCAAAGTCTGCTGAAGTGCCCAACAAGAGTGGAAAATAAAATCATCAAAAACCAAGAAATATGAAAGGAGCGATAGACTCTAATATAACATGTTCCAGTTTCAGACTTCAAACATCATCTCCAGCCGGGACTAGTTGTGTGACGGGAACTATTATTTAACCTCTCTGAACTCCAGTTGCCGCTGCCTGGACCACAGAGGCTCTCAAACACAGCGGACCCTTGAACCATGCCGGGGTTAGGGCCACCGCCCCCCAAGCAGTGGGAAATCCATGTGTCACCTCTGACTCCCCCCAAAACTTAACTACTAATAGCCTACTGTTGACAAGAAGCCTTCCTGTTCATATAAACAGTTGATTAGCACCGATTTGGGGTATTATACACTGTTTGTGAGTTTTTTTCAAATTATTGAGGATCTCCAAAAGATTTCCAATCTATGTATTTTCAAAAATCCATATGTCAGTTCAAATTCGTGTTATTCAAGGGTCACCGGTCCTCCCACCCTCACGAGACTTCGTGCTGGGGCTTAGATGAGCTGGCACACCTGACTGACAGCCCAGGCCCTGCCCCTGCACAACGTGCCCCGTGAATGTTTCTGACACAGCGCTGGGGAACACTGGTGAAAGCCACACCACTTGTTATAGAAAGCATTGGCTCAGGCGCACCTGGGTGGCTCAGTTGGTCCAGCATCTGACTCTTGATTCTGGCTCAGGTCATGATCTCACAGTTCATGAGTCAAGGCCAGTGCCGGACTCTGAGCTGACTGCATCAAGCCTGCTTGGGAGTCTCTTTCGTTCCCTCTTTGCCCCTCCCCCTCCCAACATGCTTGCTTGCTTTCTCTCTCTCTTTCTTTTTCAAAATAAATAAACTTAAAAAAAAAAAAAAAAGAACTCATTGGTTTGGACTGCTAAAGAACCTGCCCCAGTCTGCAGAAGAGAAGGCAATATCCTCATTTCTTCTTTGAGGCCACACTCTTTGCCTTTCCCCAGGAACATGCTTTTTGTGGGAGAACCTGGAGCTGCTCCCCCTAAAAACAGCTCCTTGGGGCCTTTGAAGCCAAGGCCCAGGGGAAGCGCTAGCAGAAGGCAGAGCAGCTGCGGCTTTGAAGCCAGAGGATGAGCCCCTTGTTCTCAAATCACAACCTGCTGCCTGCCTGGAATTTCTCTAGCAAGAGATCCAACCCATCGGGCCACAGGTGGAGAAGAGGATTGGAGCACCAAGCTCCTCTCCCGACCGGAAGCGCAGCGAGGGCAGGGACCCCATCTGTTTGGATCCCTGCAGTGCCCTGTACAGACCGCAGCACAAGGAGGCGCTCCTTGGACGTTGGTGACCGTGTGAATGGGTAGCACCTGCATGCCTGCGGCACTGAGGGAGGAAGCAGGTGCCTTGGGGGAAGGTGGCGGAGGGGGGCTGCATGGAGCCTGAGGATGCAGCTGTGCCCCAACAGACCTGCAGTCTGAATGCCGGGAGGAGCACCTGCTGCTGAACCCTGGCCGGCTGACTCGATTCAGCCCCAAACCACGTAGTGTCCCTCTTCTGCTCCCTGGATGTGGCACGCTCCGATCTGGGCACTTGGCTTGGGGACAAGCTGGGAATACCTGAACGGGCAAACAGGCATGACCTCAGAGGTGCCTTTCTGGACTTGGGGTAAAGCCAAGTGCCTCACACACACTTGGGCACCGTCAGGAGGCAGTTTCCCCTCTGGATGAAAGGGTGGCTCTCCTCCCCACACCCTTTCTACTCAGTTTCTCGTTGCTGTATTTTTTTCTTTTTAAATTTTTATTTATTTATTATTTTTAGATGTGTGTAGTTATTTTTGAGAGAGACAGCCTGAGGGGGGAGAGGCAGAGAAAGAGCAGAGGATTCAAAGCAGGCTCTGTGCTGGCAGCAGAGAGCCCCACCCATGAACTGTGAGATCATGACCTCAGCCTAAGTTGGACACTTAGCTGACTGAGCCACCCAGGCGACCCTAATTTTTACTTATTTTTTAAGAAATCTGTACCTCCAACATGGACTCAAACTCATAACCCCGAGAGATCAAGAGTTGCTTGCTCTACCGACTGAGCCAGCTGGGTGCCCATACCTGCTACATTCTTAATCTGTCAGTATCATGAACCTCAGCGTCATCACCAAAATCCCATGCCCCCTCTCTGACTCTTGCTCTCTCTCCATTTCTCTGTCTCTCTTGCCTACCTCTCTCCCTGTGCTTCTCTATCTCTCTCCCTGTCTCTGTCCCTGTACCTGTCTTTTTCATGACCCCCCTCCCCAACTCCCCATCTCCTTTCCTCTCTCTCTCTCTCTCTCCTCTTCCTCCTCCCTCCATTTCTCTATCTCTGTATATCTCTCTGTATACCTCTCTTTGTGTCTTTATCTCTATCTCTCTCATTCCCCCCAACCTCCTTCTCTCATCTCTCCCTCTCTGTCTTGCTCCTCTCTCCTTCCTATTTTACTTTCCTAGTATGTCTCCAGTCTGGTCCTCCCCGCCGCCCATCAGGATGGGCTTTCACAAAGCCTGGAGCAGTCTGCCTCTCCACCCTCCATATTGGTCTTTTGGCCACAGTTCAGCACCGTCCACCCTTCCCTCTCCTAACCCATGCACCAAAATGTCTCCAAAGTGTTCCTCATGAAACACACCCCTAAGAGCATCTTCCCCTTGCTGGGAAGTCACCCAGAGTGACCCCCACCACCCTTGGGGCGTACCTCTCCAAGCCCATCTCCCACACCCCCAGTTACTCACTACCGCCGAGGTCCTAAGAAGCTCTCTCCGTAAAACTTTCCACTGAAGCCTCAGCACATGGCATCAGGAGGCTTTGTATCTCTGCCTTGTGAGTGAGGAAGCGTGCTTTGGAGATATCCATCACGTGTAGATGGCTAGGAAGCAGCCAAGCAGGACTCAGCCTAGTGGGCCAACCCCAGGGGTACTGTCCTCCCCACCTGCCCTCAGCAACCAGGGGCCCTTCCAAGGGTTAGTCCCTCTCAGCCCCACCCCCAGGGCCAAGGGGAAGGCCTTTCTCACCTCCTTAGAGCATCATTTTGTGTCCCCAGTGCTGAGCAAGAGCTGGAACTCACAGAGGCCTAACTGAATCAAGCAATGGGCACAGCAGTGAGTGAGTGGGTGGGTGAATGAATGCCATGCTTCTCTATCTCCTCTATAACAAAAGTCAATTTATTTGCCTGGCCAAATTTTGGCTAGAAATTTTGGAAGGGAGGGTACTATTATAGAACAGCATCAGTAAGCGTCTAAATTCCCATCCCTGAGGGACAGAGTTGCTGTTACAGTAAAAACGCCAGTGTGTTATCATTGTTGTTGGCCATTGTTGTTTACTATGGAAGGTCCCCACGCCTGAATTCTAAGCAGATGGGCATGGGCTCCATTCATAATTTCCCTGATTTAGGAAAAGTCATCTTCACAGACGGGGACAGCAGCACCTGCCAACCGCCAGAGCCCAACAGCACCTTTGGTCTTGGCACAAGTGGATATGGTGCTACTTCACCAGGGACGTCTCCACAGGCTGCCTGTGCTGTGGGTCCCGATGACAACGGGGCAGAGGATGAAGCCGGGGCTCACCCTTCTTGGGGTGGAGTAAGGGGGGACACTGACATTCCTGGGCATCGTACCAACTCAGCCATATGTCACCACAGAAAGTAACTGCTTTTTCCATATATGATCATAACTACTGTTGCAAAGCCTGTTTTGCCTGGATCCTTTTACAGGACCTATGTAAAATATGCTGTGAGCTTTCACTCCAGATTTCTTCCTCAGGATGAATGGCTCTGCACACACACGGGAAGCAGCTCTTATTCTGTTCATCAGGAGTGATAATTATTCCATAGGCTAATTCCCCAAGTGTTACTTCTATGGGGTGAAGTTCTGGCTCATAAACAGAAGCTGATGGAAGCGGGGATCCTAATGGCCAAATACATCCTAATGTTCTCCTTTTAATTCTTTCTCTTTTTTCTTGCCTTTACCTTTTAGAAAATGTTAATGTATTCCTGATGAATTCAGCGTGAAAAAAAATATGTTTATCAGCTTGGGTTTAAAATTTTTATTCACATTAAGAATGTAGTAGCACCGCCAACCCTCTCCAAAGTCAATCCTGGACACTTCGCCAGCTTTTCAGGGCATTCTGAACACGATGACCGCGCAGAAGAGTTACAAGTCAGGAATTCGGATGCCAAAAACGAGACGCAAGTGTATCTTCATCAGGTATCATCGCTTTGTTCCTGCCAGGCGTGGTGCTCTAGCGGTAGATAACCCTGCAAGATGTTATGTGGTAATTACAGAGTCGTGCCTTTAGCCAGGGCCAAGTGGATGATAAGGTTGTCACTGTTAACAGGTGCTAGCTGTTTGGAGCAGACCATACTTTCTCTTGCGAAACCAGGCTACTGAATTTTTTTATCGCATTTCCCGTCTGTCCATGGCAGTGAGGGACGGGGAGCTGTGTGGCCCTTCCCTGCTCAGCCTCTGATCCTCAGTCCCGGAATATCCATCAGGTCTTGGGTTTCCTCCCCACCACGGGTGGAGGCCCCCCTTCCACACAAGCCGGCTGGCACTTCATCGTCCACGGAGCCCACCTCAGCAGCTGAACTGCTCCCCCCATCAATGAGTGCACCCGGAACCCTGCGGATTCCAGGGCTGGATCCAGCCCCACAGCTGGGTTCTTTAGTTTGTTGTGAAAAGAATTCCAGCAAGACACAGCTCCTCTCCGTACAAAGAAGTGCTAGAGCACCGGGGAAAAAAAAAAAAAAAAAGAAGGAAGAAAGAAGAAAAAAATAATAATGCCCCTGAAGGCAGCACAGCCCCGGTCTGCTCCTCTCCATGGTAAACAGACCGCGTGGGCACCACGGGGCCCAGAGCGCAAGGTCCTGGCCACAGGGGCGCCTTGCACCCCTCCTGGGCGTCTGGAGCAAACAGTGCCACTCTCTCTGTGGTCAGATTGGGGACAGCCAGTCCTCCCGTTGTTTGATTGCTAAACTTGCCTCCGCCTCCCGGAGGCCTCTGAGAGCTCAGGGCTTGCAAATCAACACAACATTTAATTAACTGCACATTAAAGTTTCCATCTTTCAAGGAAGGGAATTAGGGACAGTACACTTTCTGAGGCATTCATTAATGAAAATATAAATTCTAAAGCCTCCCGAGTTCCGGGTGGTCCCCTCCCCACCAACCCTAGGTGGCTGCCCGCCCTGATTCTCGGGGTCGGGCCAGTTCCTCCACATAAGCTGCGGTGTCCCGGGTCCTCTTCCAGAGGAGCACAGTTAACCCTCTGAGATCCAGCCTCGGTTCCGTCATACCCCAGAGGCTCTGCATTATCCCCCAGAGTTTTCAGGAAATACTCAAAAATGTCTCTATTGATCCTGAATGGTGAATGCTTTCTTATGAAAATGAAATGTGTACAGAAAGCACTGTTGAGAGATGCATGAATAATATGATTAAATACTGTCTGCCGCCCACAGAATGGGTGTAAGTTACTGCCACTCCCTCAGGATGACTGAGGCACCTGGGCCACCACAGAGGAGGGACAGGGGAGATGGGGACCCAAGCAGGATGAGACAGACCAGATGATGTCTAGGGCAGGTCCCCTCAAACAAGCTGCACCCTCCATGACACCAAAATTACCCAATGATTCAGGCTGAGGCCACACACACAGAGGCACACACGCGCTCATGCACACACGCACACACACATGCACGTCAGGGGATGCCGGTCTCATCCCTGCCACAAACCCACTCTGCTTGCTTACCCTCTTCAGCTGAAGGCCTTACACCATTGCCAAGACCACCAGCAGCACTTTCTATCAGAGTTGCTCGCTATGGCCCTCTATAAGGGATTGCCTTGCAATGGCTTGTTTTGTTACTTCTCACTATATACGCCCCCCTCCCCAGTATTATGTGAAGTCTTTGAGGAAAAGGAGTGGATCTTATTTAGTTTCGTACTCCACGTTCTGCATATTTACTTAGTCAGGCTCATCTGTCATTTCTATGACGCACCAGGGACTGTGCGTCAGGATCTAGATGGTGGCCTTGCCCTTCTAGAGAAGGCAGACCAATAACTAAACAGGTGAGTGAACTAATTATAAATTATAATCCGTGTGAGGCAGGGAAAATAACCAGAGCCTAAGACAAGAAATGATGGAGAAGTGCAACTTCAACGTGGGTGTTTACAGATGGCTTCTGCCGAGGGGACCTTCAAGGTGAGTCACAGAAGGCAGGGAAGGCCTTTGCTCTGTAGCCAGCGGTCGCTTGCTCACAGCCGACACACAGCTAGTGCTTGCTGATGTGTTGATCCCTGTTTATCAACTAGATCTAATGAATTCAAATTAGGAAGAAAATCTAGTCAAAATATACTGGTGGAGAGATAAAGTAACCAGGAAGTGAGCTCTTCACTCTCTAAGAGGCGGCAGGGCCTGGTGTGGACCACAGCTCCTTTTACCTCTCGGGTGCACCCAAGCCAGCAAAACACACCCTGGGCTCAGCACTTGCTTACTTACCCTCTGCCTCATCCTCTACATCTTGTTTCAGATCTCAAGTCAGTGCCGGCCCAGTAACCAACGCACCAGAGAATTCTAAATTCTCATTCACAATTCCTGGCCTTCGGGTTTTCTCACTGGTGTGGCATCACACAGAAGATGGCATCTCGGGGCCTTATGTTGTGGTTCTTGAAGTCCTGTGGCATCATTCCCTGTCACAGAATTGTGAGGGAGGCACCCGTGGCCAGCAGGCCCCACAGCCGTTGCGGCAAGACTCTGGCTCATGTAAGTGTGTCATATCTTGTGATGGGAGAGTGATCTGGACCGCTGTGGACCACTCAGCCACTTGGCTCTCGCCACACCTGTCACCGAGCCCCTGCTCTCCTTTCCCTGCTTTATAGCCGGGAGGCTGGGACACGTTCTCTTGCCCCCTTTAGGCCTGGTCCAAAGGAAGACTCGGATGCAGACTGAGAGGTAGGGAACACCCAGTGAGGCAGATTTTCGTGACTGGGCCATGACTGACACACTCATCCCAGGAGACGCGCCTCCCATCATTTAATCAATAATTACTGCTCATGCGCCCAGGGAACCGCGATGTGCACGTCGGGGTGGAGGAGGGGTGAAAACATCTGTATCTCTGTTACCTGATGTGGACAAACAACACCTGGCTGCAAGATGTGCCCGCCCACGCCCTGAATTTGTCTGATGCCCCTGACTGCCTTCCTCCCTTCTTTCCTCTCTCCTGCCCTTCAGCGTCCAAGGCGCCCAGCCTTGCATTGCACAATTAGGGCCACATATATGATGATAAGTCCAGCCCTTACTCTCAGAATCCCAGTCTAGTGGAGATCCATGAGCAGACGATGCCATGGCAGGGACAGAGTCCTCACTACAGTGATCAAAATAGAGTGGGCAGTGGGTACGGAGGGAACACGGCCAATGGCCCCGTCACCAGCCTAATGTGGGGGACAGATGGAAGTCCTCTTGGAAGAGCTAAAGCCAGGGTCAACTTCTGAGCTGGTAAAGAGTAAGACTGATGCTTAGTAAACAACAGGAAAGTTTAGGAGATGCTGCATCAGGAAACACATCACTGAGTGCATAGTCCTTTTTGCAGGTCTGTGAGTTGGTGAAATGGCTTCTGCTGGGGGAGCCAAAGTCAAGGAAGGCCCTCACTTCCATTCTGAGAGTCTAATCAGCAGGTCTGTGTTATGGGTCCAGAATCCATTTGTCTTACTTCTCTAATGGGGTATGTAGTAGGCACCCAATTGTTTCCTTCTTGTAGCATTTCCTCAGGAATCAGGGAGCTACTCCGCCCCATTAACACCATCAGCAGGGATCAGCCACTCCGATGGGTAGGGAGGCTCTAGGTCATTCAGACCCCGCAATGGTACAATGGAACCCCAGCAGCTGGCCAGATGCTTTCTGGTGCAAAATTTTTATGGCTGCTGCTTCTTTAACGTGGGCCAAGATTTCATCTGTGTTGCAACAGAACACTTTCAATTGTCACCGACAAAAGGCAATATTGCCAATACTCCTTGAGAACAGGCTTCAAAGGTTTCAGCTCTTTTTTTTAAAAAAAAAAAAAAGCTTTTCAGCTTTATTTTGACGTGGCAGAAAAGTTTTGCATGCATCCCCGCATCCACTGTTGTGACAGCTGCATTTAATGAGTGCAAAATGATCAGAAAAACATCCTTTGCTGTGGGTTGCCAGTTGGTGACAGGGGAGAGGTGATGCTGTAATCAGAGCGGTGAAGTCACGCACACATCTGCTGAGGCAGAATCTCTGCCTTTCTGGTCTAAACCAGGCAGCTCAGTGCATGGTCTCGAAGCCAAATCAGACCAGCGCCCCCATATCCAGTGGACCCCCTTCTTCAAGCAGCAGGGTAAGACCCAGTTGGGCCACATCAGGCCATTGTTGCTTCACATATCTTTCTAAATCTTCCATATGGTTATCTTTCTGAGAGGTCTTTCTGGCTAAACTAACATATTTATAATTAACAAACTCATGGGGGGGGTGGGGAATGGGGAAGGCAAACTTCAGATAATTCATGTGTGAAGGCCCAAGTCAGACAATGAAGGTCTTCCTTTAAATACGGATGGGTATAGTAGATTAAATTATTATTCAGCAAGTATTCACTTCCTTGCGCCCCAACACACACACACACACACACACACACACACACACACCGACCTCCATGGGAAGAATTTACTTTCTTTTCGCACTGATGGTGAGCTTGACAATGGGACCTCCTTTGGCCAATGAAAGGGGGCAGACATGACCATATGCCAATCTGAGCCTAGGTTGTAAGGCATTGCATGTTTCCACTCACTCCCCCTACAGCTTCCACTTCTACCTTGATCATGAGCCGGATGATTGTTGGATGACCCTTACAGAATTAGAGTCTGGTGAAACAACTGAAATTAACCTGCAGCGTGATGCAATGGTTCCAACAGACCCTTCCACCTGTAGAGCACTCCTCACTCCTGAGGTGAGTTGACCACCTGAACCCGACCGAGATCAGCCAAGCCACAGATGACCGGCAGCCCAGGACGCATGGACGAAAACAGTGGTTCATTTAAGTCATTGAGATTTGGAGCTGTTTGTTATTCAGCATCATTGTGTTGTTTCCTAAGCTTTTCAGAGATATCGCCAACAATGTATGCCTGATTGTGTAACAGAAAAAATATTCCAGCTGTGCTAGATGCCTATAGCTCCACTGACATGGTGTAAGGGAAAGCAGATGGAGTGAATACTCAAGCCAATCAATCCTATTTATGCAAGGCACAATGAATAACAACACCGCGCTTAACTGCATTTTTCACCTTTTGGTTTCATGTTGGGCTCATGAAGTTGCACTTAATATTAATGGAGGTATGCCTTCCAATGAGGCATATCTTTGGCCTCAATGTTTTTTCTTGGTCGTTACCTTCTCACACCTTACAGGGGAAAATTACAAGGACCTACCTGTGTCTGTCTCTTCGTCTGGAGTCCCTGTTTCATTCCCACACACGGCTCCATTTCCAATCTTCTCTCTTTCCTCAATCATGGAGAGACAGTGAAAATAAACCGTCACAGGAACCCATTATGACAATTTACTCTTGAGGAGAGAATCCAATGGGTGTCTAAAAGCTTACTGTAAGTTATATTTGCTTAATTTATGCTTCTACTGACAAATAATTAGGGGAGCAATTAATTTTAAAATGCAAATGTGCAATGGGTCTCACTGTTTTGTTTTGTTTTAAATAGTCTTTGTCCTCAGTTCTACTTGTGTTAGGGTCTTAATGGATTTGGTTTAGCAAAGGAATGAAATTATTTTTTCTAATGCTTTATTTACTTGATTGGATCAGATGTTTTATCAAATATTGACTATAAATGTTTGTTCAAGATCATATGCCATACAATTTAATAGAAATAAAAACCTGTGGTACAGACCATCATTTTTACGTGTCTTGCTTGTAATCTATCTGAATGATGACTTGATGACAGGCAGGAGAGGTTTATGGCAATGTGCCTCTCTATATGGACCAGCTGTTGTTTTCTAGTAAGAAGGAAAATTTCTTATTATCTTTGAAAAGGTCACAAAGATATTCTTTGAGAAGAGAGAACTTTCCATCTATAAACACAAGTAAAATTAGCTTTTATTCCTTTTACATCCTGCTGTGCTGGGGAGATTGGGAACATAGGGAAAGGTCCACTGGATACTCCTTTCCTCTGTTCATTTATACAGTAGCTGCTGATGCCTAGGCCAGATTCACCAGCACCTTCTCTGGTTCACAGTGTACCAGGAGAGCCAGGCAATAAAAAACCTGTATATCTTGTCATCGTAATACCCAGTGTCATTTTATATTCCTGTTTATTATCCTTCTCTTCAACCGGAGTGCAAGCCCTTGAGAACACGGAGTGGGTCTACCTCCTCACCATCCAAGCAGGGCCTACCACAGGACTAAGAAGAAAAGTGATATTTGGGAACCACAAGGCTGTGGATGACACAGGACCCCAAAGGAAGGATGCCTTTCTCAACATAGAATATGGTGGGAAGGTGGATTGCTCAGAAGTGTATAGAAGAGGAGGAAAGGAGGCAAGCATGGGGCTTTCCGGGAGAAGATCCGCAGGCGGTTGCCCAAAGAGCAACGTGAGGAGCACACAGCAGGTGTAAATCAGTCATAAAGCAAGACGTGATCTGGACAGGTTTGGGAACACCAAGATCTTCCCAGAACATGGGACCCCCAGGAAATGGCAGGGACTGGGGCAAGCAGATAGGGAGGTCCCAAGCAGATGCCATCTTACGCCGAGATGAAGAACCTTCATCCTTCCCTGTAATCGGTGTCTACTGCTGGCTGATTTAAACCTTCAGGTGCCAAGTTACTAATCAGTGTGAGCATGGAAGAAAAACAGTTGTCCACCTCAGGCAGAAAGCTGAGGCCTCTTTGATGACAAATCTGTAAGGCTTCTCTAGTGCTTTGTGACTTGGCTTGAGGATACAGCCAAGACCTAATCAACTAGTTCACAAAGCGTTCTCGGTCACTAACCACACAAGGCAGATGTAGCTACATTTTTCTTCCAGTATCTACATCTTTAAAGGGAAATCAGCATTTTGGTATGAGTCACCTAGAAATCCCACAATGCTCTTGGTACGCATACAAGGTCAATTTAAAAATAACTACCTTTTTAAAAAAATTTATATTTATTATTTTTGAGAGAAAGCAAGAGCATGAGGAAGGGAAGGGCACAGAGAGAGGGAGACACAGAACCTGAAGCAGGCTTCAGGCTCTGCACTGTCAGCACAGCGCGATGAGGGGCTTGAATCCATGGACAGTGAGATCGTGGCCTTAGCAGAAGTCAGACGCTCAACCAACTACGCTACCCAGGTGCCCCCAAAATAAATATCTTTAAGACCAAACATCGTTCATGTAAAAAGTCTATTTTATAACAACATTAAAGTCACTTGCTTCTCTGTTCACCCATGTAAGAAAATATTTCATGCACCAAAACCTAGTGGAAGACTGTCACACAGGCTGGTTTTCGGAACTGCTTTCCTTTGTTTCATGGACTTCTCTGTTTTATTAGGGGAAACCCATGAAATGGAGCCCATACGCGGCCACAGTCACTCGCCTTCTGCCTGCCGCAGGTTGAGGTCGTCAGTAAGTAAGTGGGAGCAGGCCACTTCTAATCTAATTGTGGATTACTGTCATGTATACAGACTTCAGCCCAGGGATGCCAAGGATTTTTGAACTTCAAAAAAAAAAAAAAAAAAAAAGGAGGAAACTCACAATAAATATTTCATTGTCTAGTCAACCCAATTTGCTAAGCCTGATTATCCCGTTCAGCCTCCAGAGATTGCTCCAGGAAGTCTCCCCAGATGTTCTCCTTCCAGCCAAAATCACCACTGTATGTCAGAAAGGTGGCCCAGCATCTGCACTGTGGAAGCCCAGCTGTCAGGGAGGGGAGAGAAGAGGGAAGTGCGCACCCACCGTGGGAGAGGCCGGGATGTCACTTGCCACCCTGCCAGGCCACTTTACCAGTTCCTGAATTGGGTTAATTGACCAATGATTGATCAAACCTTTCCCTCAGGTTTATACTCTGTTCCAAATGGCAATGGTCAGAAAACATGTGGACGGAGAGTTCCTGAAGCAGCAGGGAGCTAATTACCCCCACTTCCCTAAGTCAACAGAAATCCTGAAAGGATGATGCTGCTGAGCGAACAAAAATTGGGCAAGAGCCTGACAAGCTCTTCGGGGGTCCTTTCTGTGGGCCAAGGCTCTCCCCCTTTCTCTTTCTGAGCAACGCGGCCCGGCGACTTTCAGTAACAATGGGACCCAATATACTTGCATTATTTGTTGTCAAAATAATCTTTTAAATTCATATTACTTACCATGAGTCTTCAGATACTGGCACTTGCAGTGGGACCAAACCAGGACCTCTTCCCTACCACTCTTAAGCCCCATCCATTTCTTGGAGGTGATCACAGTGGCTGTACCCACACAAAATCTATCCCTAGCAAAGAGCTTGGATGTAACAGGAAATAAGACAGAACCTAACAAGAGATTATCATGCCACAAACTAGCCCCTGGGAATTGGACCAGCCAAGCAAAGATTCCTGCAGGAGCTATTCCAGAAGAATTTCTGTTTGGGGTTTGGAGAAGCTACAAAGCCAAGATTTTGAAGGCAAATTCAACACTCCTAGAGCGTGGCTGCATAAAATGAATAGAATAACCCCATGACAAAGAACGTCAGTCTTGCAGCAATGCCATGGAGGGGTTACGGAAAACCTGAGTTCACACAGGTGATCAGAATGAGTTCAACATAACACCTCAAAGAACTCAGACCATTCCCACTTGCTTGGCCATTTCAGGACACATGGGAATTTGGGGTTCCCTGCACATTTCAGTTTTCCAGCCCAGTTTTCAAGGGATGAAGAGTTTTCTAGTGTTATACGTACTGACAAATTACCTACAGCTAATTACCTAAGGTAAGACACAAATGGTGTCTACTAATGATCAAGTTTTACTAAACATTGAATTAAAACATGAATGAAATCATTTTGTAAGATACCAGATTTCTGTATGTGTTTCTCATAGGAAATTCCATGGAGGCCCTATAACTGAATTATTGAAACTAGAATTTTATAACACTGGTATAAAGACTGAACTATTTTTCCCATCAAATAACAGTTTAAGCAGGCCCCTATTTCTTTGACATTAATGAGGGGCAGGGAAGGCTTTTGATCTTAAAAAAAATTCCCAAAAAGGTGAAATAAGACCCAAATGACAATTACCTATTAAAAATGTCCTAAATGAAGTATTGAAAAAAATTTTAGCTGGCTCTCATGAGCCTCAAATAGAAAGCTTTATGTCAACTTTCCCTTTTAGAGATGCCACTTTCACTAACATCACTGTGATCTATAACTAATAGCAGGTAAGTAGAATTATAACAGTATTTAGAAAATAATTGTAAGACAGCATTTTGGGAATGAGCCTGTGCTATTTCCCTTCTGTTTTACCCTCATCTCTACCGACTTCCAGCCTCCCAGAACACACACACACACACACACACACACACACACACCCTACAAATATCAGTGAGGACAGGCAATTCTCATGTTTTATGTTCTTATATTATGTTCCATGCTGCTTTTCCTTCATTTATAACCTAATTCTTTAGGTGTGCCTTTCTGAATTTAATTGATTATATCTATAAATAAAGCATTGATAAAAATGACCTTAAGTTTTAAAATATGGTTTGACTTTAAAAATAAAATTCCTGTCTTACCAAATGTCTGCCAGGTCCCTTTATTATCCTTTTGTTTTATTGTTTGTTTGTTTGATGGATTCTTTTCTTTTGCACCAGTCACCAGAGATGTGTTTACCACTTGTATTTACGTTGCGCAGACTCAGAAAATACCCAAAATGAGAAGAGAGAATTGGCATCCAGGGGAATGTCAAGTTCCAGTTACTACTGTTTTAATATCTTAGTGATGAGTCACCATACTGAGCAGTTACACAAGAAAGGAAAAGATTTCAGAATGAGATTTTTGAGGGATACCTAGGAGGTTACTTAGGGAACTGAGAAGAGATTAAAGATAGACAAGAATCCAAAATAAAATCAGAGAGAAATTTTGTAAATAGAGGCCTGGGTGATCCTATAAGAACAGAGTCATGTTCTCTTAAATAAAACTCAGAATAGTGAGTGGTAAAGGAATCAGCCATGTTTTTAAAATTACTGTGTCACAACATATAACATATTGACAAAAATCTTTACCCACAGTTTTACTGAAGATTTGGAATATTGTCAGAGAGCTGAAGATTGAGAAATTTAACAGCATCCAGGAACGACATAAAGAAGGGCATAAATATACCACATTAACAAAATAAAGGACAAAAATTACATGATATTATCAATATGATACAGAGAAAGCACTTGAAAAAAATCAATATACTTTCGTGATTAAAAAATTAAATAAACTAGGAAAGAAGGAAACTGCCTCAACATAATAAAGGCCATAAAGAAAAGCTCACATCTCTCAGGTGGTTAAGACTGAAAACATTTCATCTAAGATCAAGACCATGAGAAGGATACCCCATCTCACCACTTCTATTCAACATAGTACTGGAAGCACTAGCCAGAGCAATCAGACAAGAAAAAAATTAAAAGCCCTTAAATTAGAAAGGGAACATATCACCGATGATATGATCTTATACGTAGAAAACCTTAAAGACTACACACACACACACACACACACACACACACACACTCAGACTGTTAGAACTCATTAGCAAATTCAGCAACATAGTGGGATACAAAATCACACAAAAATCAGCTGTGTTTCTATATACTAACAATGAACAACCAAAAGGGAAATTAAGAAGACAACCCCCTATATTACAGCATCAGAAAGAATAAAATACTTAGAAATAAGCTCAACCAAGGAGGTGAAAGACTTGTACACTGAAAACTACAAAGCATTACTGAAAGAAATTAAGGACACACAAAAAAAATGGAAAAAATATCCCATGTTCATGAATTGGAGGATAATATTGGTAAAAAGTCAATACTATCCCAAACAACCTACATATTCAACTCAATTCCTACCTAATCCCAAAGGAATTATATTTAAAAAAAAAATTGAAGTCCTAAAATCCAAATGGAATCTCAATGGATCTCAAATAGCCAAAACCATTTTGAAAAAGAAGAACAGAGCTGGTGGGTTCACACTTCCTGATTTCAAAACTATTAAAAAAGCTATTACAAACTATTACAAAACTACAGCAATAGTGTGGCACTGACATAAAGACAGTTTATTACAAGTGGAATGTAATAAAAAGCCCAAAAATAAACTCTGTGTATACAGCCAAATGATTTTTGACAAGGGTGCCAAGATCACTCAATACAGAAAAGAGTTTCTTCAATAAATTGTCATGAGAAAACTAAATATCCAAATGCAAAATTACAAAGTTGGACCATTGTTTTACAGCATATACAAAAATTAGCTCAAGATGGATTGCAGGCCTCAATGTAAGACCTCAAACTATAAAACTACCAGAAGAAAACACAGAGGAAAAACTTTATGATACTGGACTTGGCAATGATTTCTTAGGGATGACACTAAAAACACACATAACAAAAATGGGCAATTGGGACTATATTAAACAATGGGACTGCATCAAACTTTAAAACTTCTGCACATTAAAAAGGAAATAATCAACAGAGTGAAAAGGAAATCTACAGAATGGAAAAAATATTTATTAATCATATATCTGAGAAGGGGTTAATAGGCAAAATACATAAAGGACTCCTACAACCCAACAACAACTATATTGTATATCTGAAATACTGCCCACTGTAAGTTACCTAACTGGCTTTTAAATAAAAACGTTTTTAATGTTTTTAATTAAAAAAATAAGTAAACCAAATAAAAAATGAACTAGGGACTTGAATAAGCATTTCTCCAAAGAGGACATGCAAATGGCCAACAAGCATATGAAAAGATGTTCAACATCACACACCATCAGAGAAATGTGGATCAAAATCACAATGGAATATCACCTTGTGCCCCTGAGAGTGGCTACTATCAAGACAAAACCACAAAATCCAAGGCAAAACAAACACAGAAAACAGCAAGGATTGGCGAGGCTGTGGAGAAATTGGAACCCTTATGTGCTATTAGTGGGATTGCAGAACAGAGCGATCACCATGGAAAACAGTATGGAGGTGCCTCAAAAAAGTAAAATACGATTAGCTATCACTTCACACCCATCAGGCAGGCTACGGTCAAAAAGAGAGAAAATAACAAATGTTGGCAAAGAACACTCTTGGTGGGATTGTAAAATAGTCCAGACATTATAGAAGAAAACAACATGGCAGTTCCTTGAAAAATTAAAAAGAGAACTACCATATGATCTAACAATCCCACTTCTAGGTACCAATTCAAAAGCCTGTAAAGCAGGGTCCCAAAGAAATATATGCTACCTATGTTCATGGCAGCATATTTCACAATAGCCAAGAGGTGGAAGAAACCCAAATGTCTATTGAAAGATGGGTGGATAAAGAAAATATCATATGTACATACAATGAAATATGATTATTCAACTTTTCAAAAAGGAGGAAATCCTGTCACAGGCTACAACAGAGATAAACCTGAGAACATTGACTCTAAGTGAAATAAGCCAGTAACAAAAAGACAGATACTATATGATTCCACTTATATGAGGACTTAAATAATCAAATTCATAGACACAGAAATTAAAACTGCCATTACCAAGGATTGGGGAAGGGGAAAAAGTGGAGTTATCATTTAATAGGTATCAAGTTTCAGAATTGCAAGTTCTGGAGATCTGTCTCACCACCATGTAAATATAAGGCTACGGAACTACATGATTAAAAGTGGCTACGGTGGTAAGTTTCATGTTACGCTTTCTACCACAAGAAAAACGGTACTTGGGGTGCCTGGTTAGCTGAGTTGGTTAAGCATCCACCTCTTGATTTCAGTTAGGTCATGATCTCGTCGTGGGGGAGTTTGAACCCCACATGGGGCTCTGAGCAGACAGTGCGGAGCCTCCTTTGGATTCTGCCTCCCATTCTCTCTGCCCCTGCCTTACTTGTTCTCTCTCTCAAAATTAAACATCAGTAATTTTTTTAAGTTTTTATTTATTTAATTCCTTTAAGGAGGAAGGGGTGCAATAGAAAGGAAGTTCACCTGTGAGGGGAGGTGGGGTACAGAATAAGGGAGAACTAAGAGGTTTTTGAGGCAGAGGGGCACAAGTCAGAAGGAAAAAATAAATGTGTCCAGAGATACAAGAGAAAAAAGCATAATGATGAAATCAGGTCTCAGAGGAAGCAAGGAGTGTCAAAGGAGGCTAGCACAGCCAGATAGAAAAACTGCTGGAAGCGACATTAAAGTCTGTCTTACCCAATAGTCTAGTTACCTACTTGAATAAACCAATGAGATTATACCCAAAAGCTTAACCTTGGCTTCCCTGCACCCTTTTCCCAGTCTGCAAGAAAAACAACCTGCATGTGAATAGAGCTGTATTTTCTGACCCCAAATTAAAGCAAGCAAAGGAAGAGTTTTCCTGATTGCTACCACTCTAAGATAAAATGTGTATCATTCATTCAATCAACAGGCTTTCCTCTGTGCCAGGCACTGCTCTAGCTGCTAAGGATAGATGAGTATCCAGAAAACTCTCTGCTCCCATGGGACTTGCATCTCAGAGGCACCCAGCAGTTATGCTCCATTCTGTCACACATGTCCAGCCCATGTCTCTCCATCCTTTCTTTTCAAATTCCTCAAGCCCTTGGGCCAGTCCTGTAAGACCGTCCACCCATGGCAACAAGCAGCCAGAGTTTGTCAGAAGTAGGTAAACAAGTTCCAGTTGGAGAAGGCTGAGGAAGCAGGGTACTTCCAAACAGGGGTTCTGCCCATAGGGCAGAGGAGGGCGGGGCTGGAACTGTCTGCATGGACTAGGAGTTGGTTGGCCAAGTATGAGTCTAACCGAGAAATGGAGAAACAGAGACTCTTTCTCATGAAAGAGAACACAGTGTGGCTTAAAGAGCAGGGGAAGACCTGCAAGGCACAGGGGAGGGAGGGCAGAGCATGAAAGAAACTCCAAGAGACAAAATCGTTCAGGTCACGAAGCCTTCCTTGCCCTGTATGAGGGGCCAAAAGTTCGTAGTGCCCTTGAGACTCCTGAAGTTACAGACTTGTAGAGCCTTTTCCCCCTCCGGTCTACTGGTCATGGGACATGGCCAGAAAATATTAGAACTTCTATACTTTATGAATGCCATCATTTTGAATGTTCACTTTTATGTATATTTTATAGTGTATATAGTCTATTAGTACAATAGGAGCAGTGCACAATCAATCAATCAATAGCATGTATTAGAAGTTTATGCTCAAAATATTTTAGTGATAAGGACAAGTAGTTAAAAAGCTTGGGGGTCACCGCTCTCAAGAAACCTCTCCTATGTCTGTAAGGAGGACCGAGAACACCATGCAACTGGAAATACCATTGCCTTTTACACCAGACCAACTGGATGGAAGGAGCAGGGAGAGAAAATGGAGAGTGAGGTGGGCAGGCCTGGATGTAGTCACCAGGTGGAACTAATTCCAAAGGACCAGAAGAGGTGGATGAGACCCCAGAAGTGCTCAAAAGGGAAGGCAAGAATTTCCAAAGGACTGAGTGATGATGATAGAGCTGATCGCCAAATGGCAAATTTATCAGACTTATCTGTGGCTTCCCTTGGCTTCCCATCCCATGCTGTTCCACTCAGAAGATAGAAGAGTCCTACAGGTAGAAAGGTCTTACCCTCAGAGGGACAGAACTTCTCCAGGTAGCTGGGGTGTGGTAGCATCCTCAGCTAGATGACAGGCTGTCTAAGGACTGGACACTTATAGGCACAAATATATGCATGCATACAAACACACATGCATGCATGTATATGCACACACATGTATGTACACACACAAAAACTTAAGTCCATGGTTCTAACACATGGATTTATATGTTTCAGTCTTCTATGTTAGATGTAATGTCTCTGGTAAAAATAAATAAGTACAATTTGTATAGGCATGGACTAGCCGGCGGTGTTACAAGGCTGGCAGTGAGGTGAATTATTGTGCACGTTAATGAATCCAGAAGATGAGTTTCTTAATAAAAGAGGAAAACAAACATAATTGCAAGCTTGATTAAGGAAACAGAGTATGTAGAATCTAGATCAATGTTGAAAATTCTACCTCACTTGCAATGGCTCCTGAGAAAACCATCACATGGATATATCCCAACTTATTTTATCAAATCTCACTAGGGGAGGGGTGGGGGCAGGTGATGGCCAAGTGTACAAAGTTTCAGTTTTGCAAGATAAATTCTGGAAGTCGACTCCCCAACACAACACTGATAGCTAATCATTCATTTTTGTACACTGAAAACTTGCTAAGAGCGGCGATGTCACGCTGAGATCTTACCACAAAACTATAAACTAACAACGGTAAGAACAAAGCGAGCAGAAGAAACTTAGGGAGTTGGTGGCTATACCTATGACCCTGTGAGTGACGGTGTCGTGGGTGTGCGTTTATCCTCAAACTCACCAAGTTGCAGATATTAAATATGCACAGATTTACATGTCGACCTCCATAAAATGGACTTAAAAAACCTACTTGATAAGCACAGGGTGATGTACGGAAGTGTTGAATCACTATATTGTGCATTTGAAGCTAATATTACATGATGTGTTAACTAACTGGAATTAAAATAAACATCTTTAAATGTTTTAATAAAATAAATAAAATTAAAACCTGCTGATGAGAACTGAGGTGGTGTCCACCTTTTTTTTCTATTTCTGTTGTTTATGGTGCTAATTTTTACTCATGGGATCCACAAAGGACATCTCTATGTTGGTTTTCTATATACTAAAGGCCCAAGATTGTCAGGTTGATGACAGTACTTACAAAAGGTATTTACATCTACAAATGTGATATGTACCATCAGGTTCCCCTCCAAAAATACTGAACCCAAGAATATATTACAAAACTTTTTTCCCCACACCCTTACCAACACGGTGCAGTCTTGATTTTTTCATCTTTGTCAATTAAATAAACAACAACAAAAATGATATCTTAAACTAATGTTGCATTGACATTAATCATTTGCAAAGTTGAACATTTATAGTATCATGATCACTGGCCATTTGCATTCACTGCATTATTACTAGTTTGTATATTTCCCCCTTATATATTTTGTCCTTTTCAGATTCTCATTCATTTTTTTAACAATTTGTCTATAACAAAAAACACTTTTCTGAGGTTAATTCTACTCTACCTTTCAAGCTTTACTTGGATTACTTTTCTAGTATAGAAATTTTACATTTTAGCCAAGTTAATCAATTTGTTGCTTTCAATTGCCTCTTTTCTGTTAAGCTTAGAAGCTTTCTACTACATTCTTACTAAGGTAGTCACCAATGTTTTTTTCTGATGCTTTTATATTTTTTCTATACATTTAAAGATTTTATTCTTCTGGAATTTATTTCAAAGGAGTAGAAAGCAATCCAGCTTCATGATTTCTTTTTTCTAACATAAATTTTTTAATGTTTATTTCTTTTTGAGAGAGAGACACACACACAGAATTCGAGGGCGGCAGGGGCAGAGAGAGAGGGAGACACACAATCTGAAGCAGGCTCCAGGCTCTGAGTTGTCAGCACAGAACCCAATGTGGGGCTTGAACTCCCAAAACGTGAGATCGTGACCTGAGTTGAAGTCGGACACTCAACCGAGCCCCCCCAGCACCCCCCGCCCCCCCACAGCTTCATGGCTGGTCTCAATGAAATGTGTCTAACACTTCCTACGGACGAATCCATCTCCTCCTGAGCAGCCTGAAATGCTGCCTCGATCTCAATCTCAGCTTCTGGTCTTTCCCACTGACCTACTTCCTTCTGCATCAGCACCATGTCCTTTAGTTAATACAGCCCCACGACGCATGTATGACCTCCCTCACTGGGGGATGGGCAGGTGTCCTCTCACTACTCTTTTGTTTCAAAATTTCACAGCTTTTCTATCATATTTGTTCATCTAGCTGAACTTATAAATTATGTCATGAAAAAAATCACATAAACTTTGTTGAAACGTCTGAATTTCCATACACAGGATTTTAATAAAGATTCCTCAAAATACTATTTAGAACCAGCAAAGTGTACAGCAAAGTCTTCCCTGTCAAGGGCCAAGTCATGAGTATTTTAGTCCTTGCTGGCTTTTGATTCTGTCATGACTACTCCTGCCATTAGATGCAAAAGCAGTCATAAATAGCACTTAAATCAATTAATGTGGCCGTGCCCATGAAAACTTTACTCCAAAACCAGGCCAAGATGCAATGGAATATCACTTAGTCAGAAAAGGAATGAGGTATTAAAACATCCTACAGCATAGACAAACCCCTAAAACATTATGCGAAGTGGAAGAAGCCAGACACCAAGGGTCACACATTTTATGATTTCATTTACAATGAAATATCCAGAGAAGGTATCCCTATAGACAGAAATCAGATGATTTGTTGCTAGGGGCCAGAGGGAGGGGCAAATGGGGAGTAATCAATAGGTATGGGGTGTTTTTCCAGGGTAATTCAAAAGGTTTTGA
The DNA here is from genome assembly GCF_006229205.1 of Suricata suricatta. Classification (NCBI taxonomy): domain Eukaryota; kingdom Metazoa; phylum Chordata; class Mammalia; order Carnivora; family Herpestidae; genus Suricata; species Suricata suricatta. The sequence continues at coordinate 83,099,183 of NC_043703.1, read as the reverse complement.
AGCTAGAGACAGGGAGCAGTTGCACATCCTTGTGAATCGGACTAAATGCCCCTGAGTTATACACTTTAAAATGGTCAATTTCACGTTATGGAATTTCACCCAATTAAGCAGAACACTGTCTACTAAGAAAAGTCCCTCTCCTCGGTCAGCATGTAGTCTACAGGAGAGGAAGAAAGGCGACAGGCTTAGGCCGAGGCTCCTGCTGCATGGTACTAACGGGGCCCACTGCTAGGAAGCCCCTGGGAAGATGGGGGAGGACTCCCCAGCAGATCTGGAGGTGAATAAAGACCAAGGATGAGAGGCAGCATGTCCTCAGTAGCAGCAAGGCTGAAGGCATGGGCCACATGGTTCATCACCAAAACGTGTATCTGGGCTCTGTGATACATCAGGATCACCTGGGGTCTTTAAAAAATCCTTAACAAGGGCTCCAGTTGATTCTTATCAGTAAAGTTTAGGGAATTTTGTGCTAAAATAGATTACATGCAAAAAGCAAACATTTCCAGGGCACCTGGGTGGTTCGGTCAGTTAAGCATCTGACTTCGGCCTAGGTCCCCACATCAGGCTCTGCACTACCAGTGCGGAGCCTGCTTGCGATTCTCTTTCTTCTTTCTCTCTGTCTCTCCCCCACCCATGACCTCTGTCTCTCTCATAATTAATCAATAAACTTAAAAAAAAAAAAAAAAACATTTCCCTGTGTGTCAGAGAGAGAGAGAGAGAGAGAGAAATAAGAAAAAGAAAGAGAGGAAGGGAGACAGGGAGGGAGACAGGGAGAGAAGGGGAGAAGAGAACTTGCTTCTCTAAGTTCATATCCGAGAGAGCCTAGGGTATCAAGGGAAGCCTGAGGCAAGATCTCTGGCCCCCAGCAAGGACCATCCCTAGGACAGCAGAGTAAAAACTCAAGCTCACATTAACCTACATGCTGAGTAAGACCTTCACAAACATTGTGTCCTGTGAACTGTTAGGCTAGAAGGGTCTTTCCTACTTCAGAGCTCAGAGCATTTGATGAACCGACATTCACTGCCCTAGTTAGTGGGCCAGCCAGAATATTACCCATATATTTTGCCTCCCAGACCAGCATTCCCTCCATAAAACAGTGATGTTTGGAGCCAGAGTCACATCGTATGGAACCCTGAACTCCTCCTCTAAATAATTTGCTGTAGTTGAAATTGACGTCAAAGAGAAACTAACAATGGGGGGAAAGCAAGCATGTAAGACTATGTGCTTGTGAGCTATGGCCTCCGAGGGATGAGTCAGGAGTCAGGCGTGAGGCAGAGACACCTGCTTCTTCCCACCAGCGCCTGCCCTAAGTCTCTGCCTTCCTGCTGCTTCCACACGGCACAGCACTCACGGAGACATCAGGCCAGCTTAGTGGAAAGAAAAGTGGGAGGGTGGCACCCGCTGGTTCAGTCGGCAGAGTGTGCAACTCTTGATCTCAGTGTTAATCAAGTCCCAAGTTGGATGTAGAGATTGCTTAAAAATAAAAAAATCTTAAAAAAGACAAAAAAAAAAGTAATATGGGGAATGGTGAGGGGATGGTAAGAATGAGACCTGAGCACAGGATCAGCTGCTTATCCTGCTCTCCAATGCCCCCCCGCATGAATTTATTCAAACACTGAAGAACAATGCATTCTGAGCCAGGCTGTGCCAGCACCCAGCGCTGACCAAATCACACCAACCCTGGCGCCCCGCTTAGCCTACTGTTTGAGGCGCTACTGTTCCGCATTGCTACCTCATCTGGGAGCCGTCAGAAAAGCAATGTAAGTCCCCAACCCAGACCTACGGAACCAGAGTCTCCACTTTAATGTGATTCCAGGCAACCTGATGGTCATTTCCATGAATGAGAGCCCAGACCATGGACTCCAAAGAAATGCAGTGTGGGCTCCCTTCCATCGGCTTCCATGGGAGTTGGTACCAGAGAAAATAGCTCTTCAGCTGTTTCAGCCCCAAGGGTTATTAGAGTCCACCTAATCCAACCCCCTCATTCTGTAGGTGATGAAATCGAAACCCGGAAAGATCACATGACTTCTAAAGGAACAGCCAGGACCAGAACTGAGGATTTTGCTCTCGGGTCGTATATGCCTGTCCCAGAACTTCAGAAAGAGTTGATGCAAAGAGACAAGAGCGAAAAGTGGGCATGACACATTTATGAGGATTCTTCCTGGACTTTTTAGGTATAGTTCCTTGAGGGTTTTTTTTTTTTCAGTCAGATTAAAAGTAGAAGGGAATACCTGTTTCATGTTACCTGACCACAGCCCGGGTGTAGGATGAGGTGGATCACATACTACCAGGGGGAAAAAATCTGCATCATGGGAGAGAATGGCTTGACAAATTAACAAAAATTTCATGTTTCCAATTGAGAAAGAGAAAGAGAGAAAAAGAAAAGGAGAAAAAGAGAAAGAGGAAGAAAAAGAGAGAAGGAGAAAGAGAAAGAGATGGAAAAAGAGAGAGACAGAGACAGACATAGGCAGACACCAAATGGTAGGATAGAATCACTTTGTTTCTAGTTGAATTCTCAGTAAAAGGCAGTTTCTGACATTGAAACAGAAATTACTTTTAGGATGGGTTTTCTAACCCTTTCGCTGAGAGATGAGACTTTTTTGGATTTACAGCAGACTCCGTGCTTGCCAATCATGATGACTTATGTAGAAATAGTGTTTGTTGGCTCCATGAGCTGGTACTCTACTGAAGCAAACGGAGTTGAGGATTTGTGACTTGATCTAATGGCAATGGCTTTCCAATAGACATGCACAGAATCATTGATCAGTGTGCCCTCTCCTTGTTTGCACTGGAACACCGTTCAATTTACACCAATTAAAGAATGCTTGGTTTGGGTATTGAAGAATAATTAAGAGATGCAAATCCCCAAGGGCTTCTAAAGATGACATCTGACCAGAATGTTGATTACGGCATGAAGGCAGTGCTAGTATTTGAATAGTTTGACTGATATACAAAATCATTACACCATCTCCCTAGGCAGAGTGACATTAGGTCAATGTATGTACTTGCCTGGTCACCCTAAACAAATTTGACAAGTCTAATTTTAAGTAATTGCTCAGAGTTGAGTGGCCGCCTCTGTCCCCACAAGGGCAGCTGTCTGGACCACATCTTGTAATTGAGATGTGTCTTTACACTATATGTGTCAACCCAGCATGCAAATGTGCTCTCCAAAAAGGTTAAGGGTTGGTGACGCTCCGGTGAATCATTTTCCAGTCAAATTTCAACATGAAAACTTTACTGTGGCTATTAGGCAACTCATCGACTAATTCTACTCATTTCCCCTTGGAAAGATTAAATTTCTTAGCCGCATCAGACTCTAGAGTTCATCGAGAGACCATCTTAGAATGTGCTTTCTGGACCAACAGCATCAGCATCCCCTGGAAACTTGTTAGTAACGCAAAGCCCTGGGCCCAATGCCAGGCCTGCTGCATCAGAGACTGCGGGAGTGACTCCCATCATTAATGCTTTAATAGGACCCTGGTGATCTAAAGCTCACTCGGGTTTGAGAACCACGGATCAAACCCACCGACTCACTTTAATGGTGATGGATGCAATGGCAGCCTGGTAAGTTATGTAATCTGCCTAAGGTCACACAGCTCAAATGACAGTGGAGGCTAGGGCTAATCATACATTGTGTTCAAAAAATTTAATTCCTGACTTGTATCATTCAGTTAAAGTTTTGGAAATGGCTTGCTGCCCTCTTCTTTGTTTTTCTTTTCTTTTCTCTTCTTTTCCTTCCTTTCTTTCTTTCTTTCTTTCTTTTTTTTTTTTTTTTTTTTTTAATGCAGCTCTCTGCTTGTTCCTGAGAACATGTGCAGGATATATTCTGGAAAATGGCTGGTTCTTCACCTTCTCCTGCTCCGCAGAGAGGGAGCCTCCTGGCAGCAATAGGGTGCACCCACTGGACTTAGTTGTTAGGGAAAGCACCATCTGAGCCAGACATTTAATTGCCAGTGTAAGCGCCTTGAGAGGTACCTTCTTCTGTCCATGGAGATCATGGATGAACAGGTAGAGACTGACTCTTCATCAAGCAACTGAGATCAGAGCTCCCTGCTGCCCCCCGCTGGATGTGTACAGAGATCGACCAACTACTGTGTGAAGCTCCTGGTTTTCGGGGAATGTTTGTTACTACTTTATAACTCAGCATATCACAGGACCCTCTGGGACCTTTGAGTAGCCCCCTTAAACTTAAAAATAAGTGATGTGGGGGGTGGGGGAGGCAGCGCCTGGGCGGCGCAGTCGGTTAAGCATCTGACCTCAGCTCAGGTCATGATCTCATGGTTCATGGGTTTGAGCCCCGCATCAGGTCTGTGCTGACAGCTTGGAGCCTGAAGCCTGCTTCAGATTCTGTGTCTCCCTCTCTCTCTGCCCTCTGCTGCTAGCACTTCATCTCTCAAAAATAAATAAAGGTTGAAAAAATGTTTTTAAAGTAACTGATGTGGGGGCACCTGGGTGGTTCAATCCATTAAGTGTCAGATTCTTGATCTCAGCTCAGGTCATGATCTCACAGTGGTCGGGCTCTGAGCGGAAAGCTCTCACTCACTCTCACCCTCTGCCCCCTCCCCTCAAAAAAAATAAACTTAAAAAAAATCTCTTTAAAAAAGCGAGTAATGTGTAAGGCAGAGAAGAAGTAAAAAAGAAGCATCTCCTCTATTTAGAATATAATTGAAATATGATGATATTTCCAAGAGGCTATAAGGATGGGAACCAAATCTGAGTTACTACCCAAACAATAGATTTCAGATGTAATTGTCTGTTTTACAAGTCACTGTATCCTTTGTCATTTTAATCCCAGTCTGACCACACCTGAGCTACAGTTACATGACTGCAAGGAAATCAGCCAATTCAAAACTGAAAATTAAGAGCACTTGCATTCTCAGGCTACACGGGCTCCCATTCCCAGTGCTTCACCAAGCAGCTCAGCCATTCCGCGCCAGTGCAAGCGAAAGGTTTTTCCAAGGTCCTCAGGCTCGGGGCAGAGGGATAAAACCCCTGCACGTTGCATGTGTGCTCCCCTTCTCCCCCACTCCGGGTTTTTTCTTCCCAGACACCCTAACCTCCAGGTGAGCCTCTGCACCCAGCACCCCACCTGCTCCTGCCCCACCCCCACCCCTTGCCTCTCTGCCTCGGTCCCTCTCTCCACAGCAGCAATGCTGAGCCTTTCAGCCACTTCTTCCCCAGGCTCCCCGTGAGGGGCAGGGGGTGAAAGTGCCTCTGAATGGGGAGGAGTAGACAGGGTGGATTAATGGCAGCGGCAGAAGAGTGATACAGCCCAAGCAGAACAAAACGAGGGCAACCCGGACAAAACAAAGCGTCACAATAGATCATTTCTGAAAAGTCATCCGGGCAGCTTTGAAACCCAGGGCTGTGTGTTGCAGGGCAGTTTCACATCCACGGGCTTTCAAGAGACATGAATGGAAAAGGAACAGTAACTCTTTCTCATACCTCTTTTCAGGGGGCTTGTCGGCACAGAAGGATTTACCATTCAATTCCCATACTTTTATGTGGGAAATTAAGAATTTGCCCCTTAAAAAGACACTGCCTTTTAAACTCTCATAAATTGTGGGGACTTTATAGATTTACCAAAATTTCTTCCTCCTTCTCCTCTTTTCACTTCTATTTCGTGTTTAAAAATACTCATAAACACATACACACAAACATTTCCATCTTCTCCACTTTCCTCGGGAATCTTTTATTCAGAAAACCTCCAAGCAGCGAGAGAGTTCCTCTTTCGGCCCCATGCAGTGTTTCGGTTTTGTTCTTACCTATTTCTTCGTTTGACCACATTTCATCACAGACCCAGTTGATTTTTCTGAATAAAAGGACCTATCCTAGAGAATGTTAATCACTGTATATTTGGAAAGGTGGCCAGGGTTGGGGCCAAGTTGGCGAAAAGGTCAGAAGCGAAATAACATAAAATAAGACCTTCACTCATTCATGGACCCAGCAGGCATTTACTGAGTAGCCACTGGCGTGACTCGCCCTGAATACATGCTACTTTTGAAATGTGTGATAAAAACAATCAAGTTTTACTAGAGGAGAGCCCAGTAAAATGTCCCCAACAAGAATGGCCCCGCCAGCGTTTCCCGCAGTGGCCAGCACGTATCTGGCTCCCTCTCAGAAGCCCGCAGTGTTTGGCCATGTTAATCTCATTAACCTTCCCTATCCGTTTCAATGGGACAGAAATGAAGACTTGAGAACTTAGAGTCCCTGGTCTGAGACTCAGGCTGGGACAAGTCAAGCTTTGGCTCTGAGCCAGTACATTTGATCTGACTCCCCAGGCCTCTTCCAGGGGCCTTTTTTTTTTTTTTGAGCAGAGGAAGAAAGCACATGCAAGGAAGGAAATCCAGCCACGTTTGACCCCGCTTCCCCCTTCCCTCCTCCTGCCCCAGGAGAGCCCCGTTCCAAGGCTGATTCCTGGGCGCAGCTGAACTGAGGGCGGCCATTCTCCAGGGGCAGTCAAGCATACCCCGGTTCCCTCGGAGAATCCTTTGGGGTAAGAGATGGAAAGGGCTGGGGGGAAGGGAAGAGAAAGGAGGGTTTCCTCCCCAGCAGGTCTGTAAGGCGAGACTGGGAAGCACTAACCATTTCCTGATGTGCAGAAGCTAAAACTTGGGCTTCTTCTCTTGTGAGATTTCTTGGATGCAAAATAAAAAAAAATCACCAACAAATTAGCATCTCATGATATCCTTATTTTGTTCTATCTCAGACCCTGATATCACTCGTCTGTCCAAACAATAAATAAATAAATAAATAACAAAGTCCTATTTCTGAAGCCAACTGTTAAAGACCTTGGAAATGTGCAGTATGTAAGTGTGTCTGGTCCAGGCCCTATACACCTGAACTTACACAGTGTCAGATTTCAGTTACATCTCTGCTAGGCTGGGAAAATCTAAAACCTCAGAAAGAACACCCCAATAGTAACTGCATTGCCATCTGCAAGTCTGGGAACTGTATCATGTCCTTCCTGAAAGGACATGTGAATAGCTGTTTCAAAAGGAGTCAGGATATTGCCCTTTAAGAGGCAAAATCTCCCTCAGAAAAATTAATACGTGAAGTAAACAAGGATTCATAAATACAGCCCTCGCTTGCTTGAGAAAAAAACAGGTAGCTTTAATGGTCTGAGAGTTTTATAAATTAAAATGCGCCCATCTCCTTCTTCACTGTCTCTAAACCAGGGGTAGAAATTCCCAAGGCCAGGGCCCTGAGAAGCTTCTCAAAGCCGCACCATGGCAACAGCCCCTACAAGGCCCAGAAGTGGCAGTGCGCAGTGTTTCTGGGGAGACCCCTTTTTCAACAACCTCACCCACACCCCTAAACAATAGATGTCAACAAGATGACAGCACCCCTAAACTCTATACCAGCATTTCCCAGGCTGCATGGAACTGAGAACATAGTGCTTACAAAACCCTCTTCCAACTTAATGCTTGAAATGACTGACTTGTACTTATTTTGCTTTTTAGGTAGGCTCCATGCCCAACGTGGGATGGAACTCACCACCGTGAGCTCAAGAGTCCCATGCTCTACCGGCTGAGCCAGCCAGGGGCTCCTGTATTTATTTTTACTGAATTCAAATATTATATGGTTAAAGAAATTCGGGGCACCTGGGTGGCTCAGTTGGTTGAGTGACCGACTTAGGCTCAGGTCATGATCTTGAGGTTCATGGGTTTGGGCCCCATGCAGGGCTCTGTGCTGATGGCTCAGAGCAGCCTGGAGTCTGCTTCGGATTCTGTGTCTCCTTCTCTCTCTGTCCCTCCCCCATTCATGCTCTATTAATAAATAAATGTAAAAGAAGAAAAAAGAAAAGAAATTCTGTGATTTTGAAAATATCTCCTATGCTGCATTTTTCATCTATGTGAGTTTAATTTTTTTTAAGTTTATTTCTTTTGAGAGAGAGAGGGAGAGAGCAGAGGAGGGCCAGAGAGAAAGGGAGAATCCCAAGCACGCTTTACATTGACAGCACAGAGCCCAGTGTGGGGCTCGAACCCAAGAACTGGTAGATCATGACCTGAGCCAAAACCAAAAGTCAGACAGTTAACTCACTGAGCCTCCCGGGTGCCCCTGTTGTTTATATGACCCATCTCAACCTTCACTGCTAGGACATGTAGAGGCTATGCCAACTGCAGAAATCCTTACATTTCCACAGTACTTTGTCTATCAAGTAGTAAAAGCAATCTTAAACGATAATGGAGCACATTATACCTTCCCCCTGAAACACACACAGACACTCCTTGCTTAAACCCTTCAAAAGCCACTGGTGTACCGGCCCAAGCCATATTGCCATAGGAATGTGTCTCTCCATGCTTCATTCCTGTCTCCAGTTCCTTGTGCTGAGTAAGTCCTTTCTAGTGTGGAGCCTTTGCACATGATCCCATTTTCTTGGAAGGGTGTGTCCCTGCTTTCTGCACACCTGGTTTCCTGTTCTCCTTTAGGGCTCGGCTGACACACCACCTCCCCGTGGAGCCTTCCTCAGACCATGACGTCCGGAGTGGTTTTTTCCCACTCATGCGTCTCTATCCCAGCCCCGAGTTTATGTCCTTCACAAAACATATTCTAGTTGGTAGGTGTTTTAATTTTCTGTCTGTCTACTTGCTGTGTCTCTCTCTTCCCTGCTAGAATGGGGCTCTGACAGGAGAGGAACACTACTCTTTTGTTACTTTGACATTGCTGGTATAGATCTGATGCTCAGTAATATTTTTGGAATGAAGGAAAGAAGGAAAAAATGTGCAAAGACAAGATATTGATTTGAAATCATTTCTCTGCTTCCCAGCCCAGAAATTATTCTGTATTATTCACAATTAAAAAAAAAAAACCACCTCAGCTCTTCCATTAAACAGACCTCAAAATACAGTGGTTCCTAGGATTGAATTGCGTTCTCTTTCACACTCTGGAGTTGGACAGTGCAGGCTGCCAGGATGTTGTTTCCCACAGTGATGAAGAGATCCAGATTCTTCCTTCTTGTTGCCCCCTCTTCTGCAGGGCATCTGCGTGGTTGAATGGGGTGGCCAGCACATCCAGGTTCCAGCCCACGGGAAGGGAGGAAGAGAGGAAGCCTAGGAATAATGAGTTCCAGTTAGGACCTGACACGGAAGTTGCACATCACTTCCGTGCACATTTCATAGGCAATAACTTTGTCTTACATCCAGAAAGGGAGGGTGGGAAGTAGAGTCCCTCTTGCTGAATGACTTCACGTCCAGGGAGAAAAGGACAGATTTAGGAAAATTCACCATCTGCCACATGTTCTTCAACTCCTTTTTCAGTAGAAAACATTCTGGTGCCTACCCCAGGGGAGCAGGAGCTGTGTGCAGACTTTGATCGGAGGAAAAAGACCTCCACCCACCGCCCAAGCTGAGGGCTGGGCATGTTGCACCAGGTCCAGGGCGGCAATCATTGCAGCTACCTTGAACACCGAGGCTCCAACATGCTCAATCCTCCCCCTTCCTCTTTGGCTCCGAAGCTCAGCAAACATCCAGATGTGTTTTGTTTTCGCCCCCAAATTTTCCCATCCATGTCTTCACTCATTGTGGGAGATCACGCAAAACACAATTCACCAGTGTCTGCTGCTCTAATCTGAGGCCAGGGACACAAAACAGGCAGACCTCTTCAGTGTCCCCAAGCTGATCCTACACTAGCAGCTGCCTTCAAGGTGATCTTGAGCAAATTATTTACTATCTTTAAGTCTCGTTCTGCTCATGCCCAAAATGGTGGCTACAATGCCTTGGCACATGGTTATTATTAGAATTAGCTCGTGAACGTAAAGATCGTAATTCTTTTTAAGAAATACCTGGCATGTGGATATTTCATTTATTTTTCTTTCAATCAGCAGCTTTCTCTTGAGAATCCCAGCCTGATAAACCATCTCTTTTCCTCAACCTATACAAATCCCTCCAGCCTACCTATCCTCTGTGGCCTAGAGCCCTGTTGAAACAGCCTAGTACACTCTGTCTCTCTGTCTCTGTCTCTGTCTCTGTCTCTCTCTCTCTCTCTCTCTCTCTCTCTCTCTCTCCTCTCAGTTCCTGTGCCATACTTGTTCACATATTTTACTTAATGCCTCACGCTCTCCAAGGATTGTTTCGTAAGAATTGTCCAGTCTCACTGGCTGGATTACAGGCTCCCTGAAAGCAGCAGATACCATGTAAGGGTCCAGCTGGCCACATCTAACGCAACGGGACTGCGTAACATTCCACCGAGTCGTCGAATAAAGACACCACCAGACTGAAGCTAGATCGACGTGACCTTAGAAAAATAAATTAATTCAGCCATATTAGTCCCAAATGTTGGTTGATTCAGGATCTCTTTTTCAAATAGTAAAACATTCTGCTGATGTGAACTTAATGACTAACTCAACTATCCCTCTGTGGGAGAAGCTGAAAATGCTGCCTAAAATTATATTGCTCACTGGAACTTCTGGTAACTCAGGATGCTGCCTTCTGGGTGGTGTTTATTCTATGCCACAAACACCTGAATTACTGAAACTGAAATCCATCCAGATTCTGTGTTTGGGGTTCCAGCATTTTGTGGACTGGCAAATGTGCCTGACAAAAATCTGGGGAATGCTTGGCCTTTCATCCCTCTGAGAATTATGCCATTTTCCAAGAAAAGCTAAATAGCTCATTCATGTTTCACCCTCTGTTCTTCCAGGCTGGTTTCCTGAGGATATTTTTTAGCCAGACTGTGTGTGTGCGTGTGCGTGTGTGCATGTGTGTGCATGTGCGTGTGTCTATGTGTGTGTGTGTGTGTGTGTGTGTATTAAATCGGCTGCTGGAAACTGGGAGTTTTTAACTAAAACTTATATTGAATGATTCTTGAGTGCTTATCAGATGAAGAATATTATCCTTATTTCATCTATTTCAGACTGAGGGAAAAAAACAGAACGTATGAATGGCATTCAATCAGTGGCTTTTGTTGACAAATTCCCCCAGAGTATAACTTTAGATCCACATGAAATCTCCCAGTCCTGTTTCTGAGGAAAGCTAACTAACAAGTACCATCAGGTAACAAAGCTGTTATGCTTTTTTTTTCTTTCCACTTCACTTTTATCAAGAGAAATGGGGAACTTCATATTTCAAGGGCTTTTGGCACAGAAAGCTCTAATGTGGCCTTAACACACGCTGACGTCTGTAGCAAGGGGAGGTTATGGAGGAGCACAGCTCCTTGACCGGACAGCGTCCTTCAGGGGTTTCCAGAAGGAAGGTGATAAGAACATACAATACAGAAGTCAGAAAAATTCATCTTACTAGCACAGTAGGTGCCACAAACATTTTGGATATATTCAAGAGGCTTCGACTTTAGCTTTGAGGGGAACACACTTACCCATTGCCAGCCCATCTCTGTTGACCAATGCCTTCTTGTTTTC